>NC_086451.1:46278901-46578901 GCF_028390025.1 Pseudophryne corroboree
ACTTTTTCACTCTCCATTTTATCACTTTCCAAGCGATGATGCATCTAGCCCATATTATTTGACCTGGTACGTTGGCAGAAATCTTGCCGTTGCCTAATATATTTCCAGTGTCAGGCTACCACCTTTCTCCAGGGTTTTCGCACTCGCTATCTCACCCTTCTCATTTTCAGCAGAAGCGATATTTTATTTTTACTTTTTTTGTGGTAATGCGTTGACTAATTCTCTAAGAAACGTTGCATAGGTATATATGCAATCAAGGGCGTAGCTACAATAGGTGCAGGCAGTGCAGCTGCTATGGGGCCCAGAGCTGGGAGGGGCCCACCTTCCCTCTCACAGATACATTTGTTATATACTTTTTCGCCATTGGGTGGTATGTAGGGGTCCTTTCTAACTTTGCAATATATCTAGGTATGCCCCTGGACTTGCTCATTGTAGTGTACTATAAAATGAACTGGAGGCCATTTTAATGTTATATAATATGAACCGGGGCACTGTAATGAGGCACAATATGAACAGGGAGTACTATATATCATAATGTGAATTGGGGATACTGTGCGGTATAATGTGTACTGGCAGCTCTGAAATGTGACATAGGGTGAACGTAAGCACTGCTACGATTCATAAAAGAAACTAGGGCACTACTATGGGACATAACATTAAATAAGGCTCTACTATGGTTCAGAAAAGGAACTAGGGCATTATAGGGCATACAATTTAGTGATGTGCACCGGACATTTTTCGGGTTTTGTGTAGAGATGAGCGGGTTCGGTTTCTTTGAATCCGAACCCGCACGAACTTCACTTTTTTTTTCACGGGTCCGAGCGACTCGGATCTTCCCGCCTTGCTCGGTTAACCCGAGCGCGCCCGAACGTCATCATGACGCTGTCGGATTCTCGCGAGACTCGGATTCTATATAAGGAGCCGCGCGTCGCCGCCATTTTCACACGTGCATTGAGATTGATAGGGAGAGGACGTGGCTGGCGTCCTCTCCATTAGAATAGATTAGAAGAGAGAGAGAGAGAGAGAGATTGTGCAGACAGAGTTTACCACAGTGACCAGTGCAGTTGTTGTTAAGTTAACTTTTATTTAATATATCCGTTCTCTGCTATATCCGTTCTCTGCCTGAAAAAAACGATACACAGCAGTCACACAGTGTGACTCAGTCTGTGTGCACTCAGCTCAGCCCAGTGTGCTGCACATCAATGTATAAAAGCTTATAATAATTGTGGGGGAGACTGGGGAGCACTGCAGGTTGTTATAGCAGGAGCCAGGAGTACATAATATTATATTAATTTAAAATTAAACAGTGCACACTTTTGCTGCAGGAGTGCCACTGCCAGTGTGACTAGTGGTGACCAGTGCCTGACCACCAGTATAGTAGTATATTGTTGTATACTATCTCTTTATCAACCAGTCTATATTAGCAGCAGACACAGTACAGTGCGGTAGTTCACGGCTGTGGCTACCTCTGTGTCGGCAGTCGGCACTCGGCAGGCAGTCCGTCCATCCATAATTGTATAATTATATACCACCTAACCGTGGTATTTTTTTTTCTTTCTTTATACCGTCGTCATAGTCATACTAGTTGTTACGAGTATACTACTATCTCTTTATCAACCAGTGTACAGTGCGGTAGTTCACGGCTGTGGCTACCTCTGTGTCGGCAGTCGGCAGGCAGTCCGTCCATCCATAATTGTATTATTATAATATATACCACCTAACCGTGGTTTTTTTTTCATTCTTTATACCGTCATAGTGTCATACTAGTTGTTACGAGTATACTACTATCTCTTTATCAACCAGTGTACAGTGCGGTAGTTCACGGCTGTGGCTACCTCTGTGTCGGCAGTCGGCAGGCAGTCCGTCCATCCATAATTGTATTATAATATATACCACCTAACCGTGGTTTTTTTTTCATTCTTTATACCGTCATAGTGTCATACTAGTTGTTACGAGTATACTACTATCTCTTTATCAACCAGTGTACAGTGCGGTAGTTCACGGCTGTGGCTACCTCTGTGTCGGCAGTCGGCAGGCAGTCCGTCCATCCATAATTGTATTATAATATATACCACCTAACCGTGGTTTTTTTTTCATTCTTTATACCGTCATAGTCAGTCATACTAGTTGTTACGAGTATACTACTATCTCTTTATCAACCAGTGTACAGTGCGGTAGTTCACGGCTGTGGCTACCTCTGTGTCGGCACTCGGCAGGCAGTCCGTCCATCCATAATTGTATTATAATATATACCACCTAACCGTGGTTTTTTTTTCATTCTTTATACCGTCATAGTGTCATACTAGTTGTTACGAGTATACTACTATCTCTTTATCAACCAGTGTACAGTGCGGTAGTTCACGGCTGTGGCTACCTCTGTGTCGGCAGTCGGCAGGCAGTCCGTCCATCCATAATTGTATTATAATATATACCACCTAACCGTGGTTTTTTTTTCATTCTTTATACCGTCATAGTGTCATACTAGTTGTTACGAGTATACTACTATCTCTTTATCAACCAGTGTACAGTGCGGTAGTTCACGGCTGTGGCTACCTCTGTGTCGGCAGTCGGCAGGCAGTCCGTCCATCCATAATTGTATTATAATATATACCACCTAACCGTGGTTTTTTTTTCATTCTTTATACCGTCATAGTCAGTCATACTAGTTGTTACGAGTATACTACTATCTCTTTATCAACCAGTGTACAGTGCGGTAGTTCACGGCTGTGGCTACCTCTGTGTCGGAACTCGGCAGGCAGTCCGTCCATCCATAATTGTATTACAATATATACCACCTAACCGTGGTTTTTTTATACCACCTAACCGTGGCAGTCCGTCCATAATTGTATACTAGTATCCAATCCATCCATCTCCATTGTTTACCTGAGGTGCCTTTTAGTTCTGCCTATAAAATATGGAGAACAAAAAAGTTGAGGTTCCAAAATTAGGGAAAGATCAAGATCCACTTCCACCTCGTGCTGAAGCTGCTGCCACTAGTCATGGCCGAGACGATGAAATGCCAGCAACGTCGTCTGCCAAGGCCGATGCCCAATGTCATAGTACAGAGCATGTCAAATCCAAAACACCAAATATCAGAAAAAAAAGGACTCCAAAACCTAAAATAAAATTGTCGGAGGAGAAGCGTAAACTTGCCAATATGCCATTTACCACACGGAGTGGCAAGGAACGGCTGAGGCCCTGGCCTATGTTCATGGCTAGTGGTTCAGCTTCACATGAGGATGGAAGCACTCAGCCTCTCGCTAGAAAACTGAAAAGACTCAAGCTGGCAAAAGCACCGCAAAGAACTGTGCGTTCTTTGAAATCCCAAATCCACAAGGAGAGTCCAATTGTGTCGGTTGCGATGCCTGACCTTCCCAACACTGGACGTGAAGAGCATGCGCCTTCCACTATTTGCATGCCCCCTGCAAGTGCTGGAAGGAGCACCCGCAGTCCAGTTCCTGATAGTCAGATTGAAGATGTCAGTGTTGAAGTACACCAGGATGAGGAGGATATGGGTGTTGCTGGCGCTGGGGAGGAAATTGACCAGAAGGATTCTGATGGTGAGGTGGTTTGTTTAAGTCAGGCACCCGGGGAGACACCTGTTGTCCGTGGGAGGAATATGGCCGTTGACATGCCAGGTGAAAATACCAAAAAAATCAGCTCTTCGGTGTGGAGGTATTTCACCAGAAATGCGGACAACAGGTGTCAAGCCGTGTGTTCCCTTTGTCAAGCTGTAATAAGTAGGGGTAAGGACGTTAACCACCTCGGAACATCCTCCCTTATACGTCACCTGCAGCGCATTCATAATAAGTCAGTGACAAGTTCAAAAACTTTGGGTGACAGCGGAAGCAGTCCACTGACCAGTAAATCCCTTCCTCTTGTAACCAAGCTCACGCAAACCACCCCACCAACTCCCTCAGTGTCAATTTCCTCCTACCCCAGGAATGCCAATAGTCCTGCAGGCCATGTCACTGGCAAGTCTGACGAGTCCTCTCCTGCCTGGGATTCCTCCGATGCATCCTTGCGTGTAACGCCTACTGCTGCTGGCGCTGCTGTTGTTGCCGCTGGGAGTCGATGGTCATCCCAGAGGGGAAGTCGTAAGCCCACTTGTACTACTTCCAGTAAGCAATTGACTGTTCAACAGTCCTTTGCGAGGAAGATGAAATATCACAGCAGTCATCCTACTGCAAAGCGGATAACTGAGTCCTTGACAACTATGTTGGTGTTAGACGTGCGTCCGGTATCCGCCGTTAGTTCACAGGGAACTAGACAATTTATTGAGGCAGTGTGCCCCCGTTACCAAATACCATCTAGGTTCCACTTCTCTAGGCAGGCGATACCGAGAATGTACACGGACGTCAGAAAAAGACTCACCAGTGTCCTAAAAAATGCAGTTGTACCCAATGTCCACTTAACCACGGACATGTGGACAAGTGGAGCAGGGCAGGGTCAGGACTATATGACTGTGACAGCCCACTGGGTAGATGTATGGACTCCCGCCGCAAGAACAGCAGCGGCGGCACCAGTAGCAGCATCTCGCAAACGCCAACTCTTTCCTAGGCAGGCTACGCTTTGTATCACCGCTTTCCAGAATACGCACACAGCTGAAAACCTCTTACGGCAACTGAGGAAGATCATCGCGGAATGGCTTACCCCAATTGGACTCTCCTGTGGATTTGTGGCATCGGACAACGCCAGCAATATTGTGTGTGCATTAAATATGGGCAAATTCCAGCACGTCCCATGTTTTGCACATACCTTGAATTTGGTGGTGCAGAATTTTTTAAAAAACGACAGGGGCGTGCAAGAGATGCTGTCGGTGGCCAGAAAAATTGCGGGACACTTTCGGCGTACAGGCACCACGTACAGAAGACTGGAGCACCACCAAAAACTACTGAACCTGCCCTGCCATCATCTGAAGCAAGAAGTGGTAACGAGGTGGAATTCAACCCTCTATATGCTTCAGAGGTTGGAGGAGCAGCAAAAGGCCATTCAAGCCTATACAATTGAGCACGATATAGGAGATGGAATGCACCTGTCTCAAGTGCAGTGGAGAATGATTTCAACGTTGTGCAAGGTTCTGATGCCCTTTGAACTTGCCACACGTGAAGTCAGTTCAGACACTGCCAGCCTGAGTCAGGTCATTCCCCTCATCAGGCTTTTGCAGAAGAAGCTGGAGGCATTGAAGAAGGAGCTAACACGGAGCGATTCCGCTAGGCATGTGGGGCTTGTGGATGCAGCCCTTAATTCGCTTAACAAGGATTCACGGGTGGTCAATCTGTTGAAATCAGAGCACTACATTTTGGCCACCGTGCTCGATCCTAGATTTAAAGCCTACCTTGGATCTCTCTTTCCGGCAGACACAGGTCTGCTGGGGTTGAAAGACCTGCTGGTGACAAAATTGTCAAGTCAAGCGGAACGCGACCTGTCAACATCTCCTCCTTCACATTCTCCCGCAACTGGGGGTGCGAGGAAAAGGCTCAGAATTCCGAGCCCACCCGCTGGCGGTGATGCAGGGCAGTCTGGAGCGACTGCTGATGCTGACATCTGGTCCGGACTGAAGGACCTGACAACGATTACGGACATGTCGTCTACTGTCACTGCATATGATTCTCTCAACATTGATAGAATGGTGGAGGATTATATGAGTGACCGCATCCAAGTAGGCACGTCACACAGTCCGTACTTATACTGGCAGGAAAAAGAGGCAATTTGGAGGCCCTTGCACAAACTGGCTTTATTCTACCTAAGTTGCCCTCCCACAAGTGTGTACTCCGAAAGAGTGTTTAGTGCCGCCGCTCACCTTGTCAGCAATCGGCGTACGAGGTTACATCCAGAAAATGTGGAGAAGATGATGTTCATTAAAATGAATTATAATCAATTCCTCCGCGGAGACATTGACCAGCAGCAATTGCCTCCACAAAGTACACAGGGAGCTGAGATGGTGGATTCCAGTGGGGACGAATTGATAATCTGTGAGGAGGGGGATGTACACGGTGATATATCGGAGGGTGAAGATGAGGTGGACATCTTGCCTCTGTAGAGCCAGTTTGTGCAAGGAGAGATTAATTGCTTCTTTTTTTGGGGGGGTCCAAACCAACCCGTCATATCAGTCACAGTCGTGTGGCAGACCCTGTCACTGAAATGATGGGTTGGTTAAAGTGTGCATGTCCTGTTTTGTTTATACAACATAAGGGTGGGTGGGAGGGCCCAAGGATAATTCCATCTTGCACCTCTTTTTTCTTTTCTTTTTCTTTGCATCATGTGCTGATTGGGGAGGGTTTTTTGGAAGGGACATCCTGCGTGACACTGCAGTGCCACTCCTAGATGGGCCCGGTGTTTGTGTCGGCCACTAGGGTCGCTAATCTTACTCACACAGCTACCTCATTGCGCCTCTTTTTTTCTTTGCGTCATGTGCTGTTTGGGGAGGGTTTTTTGGAAGGGACATCCTGCGTGACACTGCAGTGCCACTCCTAGATGTGCCCGGTGTTTGTGTCGGCCACTAGGGTCGCTAATCTTACTCACACAGTCAGCTACCTCATTGCGCCTCTTTTTTTCTTTGCGTCATGTGCTGTTTGGGGAGGGTTTTTTGGAAGGGCCATCCTGCGTGACACTGCAGTGCCACTCCTAGATGGGCCCGGTGTTTGTGTCGGCCACTAGGGTCGCTAATCTTACTCACACAGCTACCTCATTGCGCCTCTTTTTTTCTTTGCGTCATGTGCTGTTTGGGGAGGGTTTTTTGGAAGGGACATCCTGCGTGACACTGCAGTGCCACTCCTAGATGGGCCCGGTGTTTGTGTCGGCCACTAGGGTCGCTTATCTTACTCACACAGCGACCTCGGTGCAAATTTTAGGACTAAAAATAATATTGTGAGGTGTGAGGTATTCAGAATAGACTGAAAATGAGTGTAAATTATGGTTTTTGAGGTTAATAATACTTTGGGATCAAAATGACCCCCAAATTCTATGATTTAAGCTGTTTTTTAGTGTTTTTGGAAAAAAACACCCGAATCCAAAACACACCCGAATCCGACAAAAATAATTCGGTGAGGTTTTGCCAAAACGCGTTCGAACCCAAAACACGGCCGCGGAACCGAACCCAAAACCAAAACACAAAACCCGAAAAATTTCAGGCGCTCATCTCTAGTTTTGTGTAGTGATGAGCACCGGAAATTTTTTGGGTTTTGTGTTTTGGTTTTGGGTTCGGTTCCGCGGCCGTGTTTCGGGTTCGAACGCGTTTTGGCAAAACCTCACCGAATTTTTTTTGTCGGATTCGGGTGTGTTTTGGATTCGGTTTTTTTTTCTTTCAAAAAACCCTAAAAAACAGCTTAAATCATAGAATTTGGGGGTCATTTTGATCCCAAAGTATTATTAACCTCAATAACCATTATTTCCACTCATTTTCAGTCTATTCTGAACACCTCACACCTCACAATATTATTTTTAGTCCTAAAATTTGCACCGAGGTCGCTGGATGACTAAGCTCAGCGACCCAAGTGGCCGACACAAACACCTGGCCCATCTAGGAGTGGCACTGCAGTGTCACGCAGGATGGCCCTTCCAAAAAACACTCCCCAAACAGCACATGACGCAAAGAAAAAAAGAGGCGCAATGAGGTAGCTGTGTGAGTAAGATAAGCGACCCAAGTGGCCGACACAAACACCGGGCCCATCTAGGAGTGGCACTGCAGTGTCACGCAGGATGGCCCTTCCAAAAAACACTCCCCAAATAGCACATGACGCAAAGAAAAAAAGAGGCGCAATTAGGTAGCTGTGTGAGTAAGATAAGCGACCCAAGTGGCCGACACAAACACCTGGCCCATCTAGGAGTGGCACTGCAGTGTCACGCAGGATGGCCCTTCCAAAAAACACTCCCCAAACAGCACATGACGCAAAGAAGAAAAAAAAGAGGCGCAATGAGGTAGCTGTGTGAGTAAGATAAGCGACCCAAGTGGCCGACACAAACACCTGGCCCATCTAGGAGTGGCACTGCAGTGTCACGCAGGATGGCCCTTCCAAAAAACACTCCCCAAACAGCACATGACGCAAAGAAGAAAAAAAAGAGGCGCAATTAGGTAGCTGTGTGAGTAAGATAAGCGACCCAAGTGGCCGACACAAATACCTGGCCCATCTAGGAGTGGCACTGCAGTGTCACGCAGGATGGCCCTTCCAAAAAACACTCCCCAAACAGCACATGACGCAAAGAAAAAAAGAGGCGCAATTAGGTAGCTGTGTGAGTAAGATAAGCGACCCAAGTGGCCGACACAAACACCTGGCCCATCTAGGAGTGGCACTGCAGTGTCACGCAGGATGGCCCTTCCAAAAAACACTCCCCAAACAGCACATGACGCAAAGAAAAAAAGAGGCGCAATTAGGTAGCTGTGTGAGAAGGATAAGCGACCCAAGTGGCCGACACAAACACCTGGCCCATCTAGGAGTGGCACTGCAGTGTCACGCAGGATGGCCCTTCCAAAAAACACTCCCCAAACAGCACATGACGCAAAGAAGAAAAAAAAGAGGCGCAATGAGGTAGCTGTGTGACTAAGATAAGCGACCCAAGTGGCCGACACAAACACCTGGCCCATCTAGGAGTGGCACTGCAGTGTCACGCAGGATGGCCCTTCCAAAAAACACCCCCCAAACAGCACATGACGCAAAGAAAAATGAAAGAAAAAAGAGGTGCAAGATGGAATTGTCCTTGGGCCCTCCCACCCACCCTTATGTTGTATAAACAGGACATGCACACTTTAACCAACCCATCATTTCAGTGACAGGATCTGCCACACGACTGTGACTGAAATGACGGGTTGGTTTGAACCCCCACCAAAAAAGAAGCAATTAATCTCTCCTTGCACAAACTGGCTCTACAGAGGCAAGATGTCCACCTCATCATCATCCTCCGATATATCACCGTGTACATCCCCCTCCTCACAGATTATCAATTCGTCCCCACTGGAATCCACCATCTCAGCTCCCTGTGTACTTTGTGGAGGCAATTGCTGCTGGTGAATGTCTCCACGGAGGAATTGATTATAATTAATTTTAATGAACATCATCTTCTCCATATTTTCTGGATGTAACCTCGTACGCCGATTGCTGACAAGGTGAGCGGCGGCACTAAACACTCTTTCGGAGTACACACTTGTGGGAGGGCAACTTAGGTAGAATAAAGCCAGTTTGTGCAAGGGCCTCCAAATTGCCTCTTTTTCCTGCCAGTATAAGTACGGACTGTCTGACGTGCCTACTTGGATGCGGTCACTCATATAATCCTCCACCATTCTTTCAATGGGGAGAGAATCATATGCAGTGACAGTAGACGACATGTCCGTAATCGTTGTCAGGTCCTTCAGTCCGGACCAGATGTCAGCATCAGCAGTCGCTCCAGACTGCCCTGCATCACCGCCAGCGGGTGGGCTCGGAATTCTGAGCCTTTTCCTCGCACCCCCAGTTGCGGGAGAATGTGAAGGAGGAGATGTTGACAGGTCGCGTTCCGCTTGACTTGACAATTTTCTCACCAGCAGTTCTTTGAACCCCAGCAGACTTGTGTCTGCCGGAAAGAGAGATCCAAGGTAGGTTTTAAATCTAGGATCGAGCACGGTGGCCAAAATGTAGTGCTCTGATTTCAACAGATTGACCACCCGTGAATCCTTGTTAAGCGAATGAAGGGCTCCATCCACAAGTCCCACATGCCTAGCGGAATCGCTCTGTGTTAGCTCCTCCTTCAATGTCTCCAGCTTCTTCTGCAAAAGCCTGATGAGGGGAATGACCTGACTCAGGCTGGCAGTGTCTGAACTGACTTCACGTGTGGCAAGTTCAAAAGGTTGCAGAACCTTGCACAACGTTGAAATCATTCTCCACTGCGCTTGAGACAGGTGCATTCCACCTCCTATATCGTGCTCAGTTGTATAGGCTTGAATGGCCTTTTGCTGCTCCTCCAACCTCTGAAGCATATAGAGGGTTGAATTCCACCTCGTTACCACTTCTTGCTTCAGATGATGGCAGGGCAGGTTCAGGCATTTTTGGTGGTGCTCCAGTCTTCTGTACGTGGTGCCTGTACGCCGAAAGTGTCCCGCAATTCTTCTGGCCACCGACAGCATCTCTTGCACGCCCCTCTCGTTTTTTAAATAATTCTGCACCACCAAATTCAAGGTATGTGCAAAACATGGGACGTGCTGGAATTTGCCCAGATTTAATGCACACACAATATTGCTGGCGTTGTCCGATGCCACAAATCCACAGGAGAGTCCAATTGGGGTAAGCCATTCTGCGATGATCTTCCTCAGTTGCCGTAAGAGGTTTTTAGCTGTGTGCGTATTCTGGAAAGCGGTGATACAAAGCGTAGCCTGCCTAGGAAAGAGTTGGCGTTTGTGAGATGCTGCTACTGGTGCCGCCGCTGCTGTTCTTGCGGCGGGAGTCCATACATCTACCCAGTGGGCTGTCACAGTCATATAGTCCTGAGCCTGCCCTGCTCCACTTGTCCACATGTCCGTGGTTAAGTGGACATTGGGTACAACTGCATTTTTTAGGACACTGGTGAGTCTTTTTCTGAGATCTGTGTACATTTTCGGTATCGCCTGCCTAGAGAAATGGAACCTAGATGGTATTTGGTACCGGGGACACAGTACCTCCAACAAGTCTCTAGTTGGCTCTGCAGTAATGATGGATACCGGAACCACGTTTCTCACCGCCCAGGATGCCAAGGCCTCAGTTATCCGCTTTGCAGCAGGATGACTGCTGTGATATTTCATCTTCCTCGCAAAGGACTGTTGGACAGTCAATTGCTTGGTGGAAGTAGTAAAAGTGGTCTTACGAGTACGACTTCCCCTCTGGGATGACCATCGACTCCCAGCAGCAACAACAGCAGCGCCAGCAGCAGTAGGCGTTACACGCAAGGATGCATCAGAGGAATCCCAGGCAGGAGAGGACTCGTCAGAATTGCCAGTGACATGGCCTGCAGGACTATTGGCATTCCTGGGGAAGGAGGAAATTGACACTGAGGGAGTTGGTGGGGTGGTTTGCGTGAGCTTGGTTACAAGAGGAAGGGATTTACTGGTCAGTGGACTGCTTCCGCTGTCACCCAAAGTTTTTGAACTTGTCACTGACTTATTATGAATGCGCTGCAGGTGACGTATAAGGGAGGATGTTCCGAGGTGGTTAACGTCCTTACCCCTACTTATTACAGCTTGACAAAGGCAACACACGGCTTGACAAATGTTGTCCGCATTTCTGGTGAAATACTTCCACACCGAAGAGCTGATTTTTTTGGTATTTTCACCAGGCATGTCAATGACCCTATTCCTCCCACGGACAACAGGTGTCTCCCCGGGTGCCTGACTTAAACAAACCACCTCACCATCAGAATCCTCCTGGTCAATTTCCTCCCCAGCGCCAGCAACACCCATATCCTCCTCATCCTGGTGTACTTCAACACTGACATCTTCAATCTGACTATCAGGAACTGGACTGCGGGTGCTCCTTCCAGCACTTGCAGGGGGCGTGCAAATGGTGGAAGGCGCATGCTCTTCACGTCCAGTGTTGGGAAGGTCAGGCATCGCAAACGACACAATTGGACTCTCCTTGTGGATTTGTGATTTCGAAGAACGCACAGTTCTTTGCTGTGCTTTTGCCAGCTTGAGTCTTTTCATTTTTCTAGCGAGAGGCTGAGTGCTTCCATCCTCATGTGAAGCTGAACCACTAGCCATGAACATAGGCCAGGGCCTCAGCCGTTCCTTGCCACTCCGTGTGGTAAATGGCATATTGGCAAGTTTACGCTTCTCCTCCGACAATTTTATTTTAGATTTTTGAGTCCTTTTTTTACTGATATTTGGTGTTTTGGATTTTACATGCTCTGTACTATGACATTGGGCATCGGCCTTGGCAGACGACGTTGCCTGCATTTCATCGTCTCGGCCATGACTAGTGGCAGCAGCTTCAGCACGAGGTGGAAGTCGATCTTGATCTTTCCCTATTTTTGGAACCTCAACATTTTTGTTCTCCATATTTTAATAGGCACAACTAAAAGGCACCTCAGGTAAACAATGGAGATGGATGGATACTAGTATACTTATGGATGGACGAGCGACTGCCGACACAGAGGTAGCTACAGCCGTGGACTACCGTACTGCGTCTGCTGCTAATATAGACTGGATGATAATGATATAAAAAAGATATATATATCACTACTGCAGCCGGACAGGTATATATTATATAATGACGGACCTGCTGGACACTGTCAGCACTGCAGACTCCTAAAGTAAGCTACTAGTATCAAGAAGATAGAAAAAAAAAACACCACAGGTAGGTGGTATACAATTATGGATGGACGAGCGACTGCCGACACAGAGGTAGCTACAGCCGTGGACTACCGTACTGCGTCTGCTGCTAATATAGACTGGATGATAATGAAATAAAAAATATATATATATCACTACTGCAGCCGGACAGGTATATATTATATAATGACGGACCTGCTGGACACTGTCAGCACTGCAGACTCCTAAAGTAAGCTACTAGTATCAAGAAGATAGAAAAAAAACAAAACACCACAGGTAGGTGGTATACAATTATGGATGGACGAGCGACTGCCGACACAGAGGTAGCTACAGCCGTGGACTACCGTACTGCGTCTGCTGCTAATATAGACTGGATGATAATGATATAAAAAATATATATATATCACTACTGCAGCCGGACAGGTTTATATTATATAATGACGGACCTGCTGGACACTGTCAGCACTGCAGACTCCTAAAGTAAGCTACTAGTATCAAGAAGATAGAAAAAAAAACACAACAGGTAGGTGGTATACAATTATGGATGGACGAGCGACTGCCGACACAGAGGTAGCTACAGCCGTGGACTACCGTACTGCGTCTGCTGCTAATATAGACTGGATGATAATGATATAAAAAATATATATATATCACTACTGCAGCCGGACAGGTATATATTATATAATGACGGACCTGCTGGACACTGTCAGCAGCACTGCAGACTCCTAAAGTAAGCTACTAGTAGTATCAAGAAGATAGAAAAAAAAAAAAACACCACAGGTAGGTGGTATACAATTATGGATGGACGAGCGACTGCCGACACAGAGGTAGCTACAGCCGTGGACTACCGTACTGCGTCTGCTGCTAATATAGACTGGATGATAATGATATAAAAAATATATATATATCACTACTGCAGCCGGACAGGTATATATTATATAATGACGGACCTGCTGGACACTGTCAGCAGCACTGCAGACTCCTAAAGTAAGCTACTAGTAGTATCAAGAAGATAGAAAAAAAAAAAACACCACAGGTAGGTGGTATACAATTATGGATGGACGAGCGACTGCCGACACAGAGGTAGCTACAGCCGTGGACTACCGTACTGCGTCTGCTGCTAATATAGACTGGATGATAATGATATAAAAAATATATATTTCTCTGACGTCCTAAGTGGATGCTGGGGACTCCGTAAGGACCATGGGGAATAGCGGCTCCGCAGGAGACAGGGCACAAAAGTAAAAGCTTTAGGATCAGGTGGTGTGCACTGGCTCCTCCCCCTATGACCCTCCTCCAAGCCTCAGTTAGGTTTTTGTGCCCGGCCGAGAAGGGTGCAATCTAGGTGGCTCTCCTAAAGAGCTGCTTAGAGTAAAAAGTTTTGTTAGGTTTTTTATTTTCAGTGAGTCCTGCTGGCAACAGGCTCACTGCAACGAGGGACTTAGGGGAGAAGAAGTGAACTCACCTGCGTGCAGGATGGATTGGCTTCTTAGGCTACTGGACACTAGCTCCAGAGGGACGATCACAGGTACAGCCTGGATGGGTTACCGGAGCCGCGCCGCCGACCCCCTTGCAGATGCTGAAGAGAGAAGAGGTCCAGAAATCGGCGGCTGAAGACTTCCCAGTCTTCTTAAGGTAGCGCACAGCACGGCAGCTGTGCGCCATTGCTCTCAGCACACTTCACACCAACGGTCACTGAGGGTGCAGGGTGCTGGGGGGGGCGCCCTGGGCAGCAATGAAAGTACCTATGCTGGCTAAAAATACATCACATATAGCCTCTGGGGCTATATGGATGTATTTAACCCCTGCCAGGTTGTCAGAAAAACGGGAGAAGAAGCCAGCCAAAAAGGGGGCGGGGCCTATTCTCCTCAGCACACAGCGCCATTTTCCTACACAGCTCCGCTGCTAGGAAGGCTCCCAGGCTCTCCCCTGCACTGCACTACAGAAACAGGGTTAAAACAGAGAGGGGGGGCACTTATTTGGCGATATTATTATATATTAAGATGCTATAAGGGAAAACACTTATATAAGGTTGTCCCTGTATAATTATAGCGTTTTGGTGTGTGCTGGCAAACTCTCCCTCTGTCTCCCCAAAGGGCTAGTGGGGTCCTATCCTCTATCAGAGCATTCCCTGTGTGTGTGCTGTGTGTCGGTACGTGTGTGTCGACATGTATGAGGACGATGTTGGTGAGGAGGCGGAGCAATTGCCTGTAATGGTGATGTCACCCTCTAGGGAGTCGACACCGGAATGGATGGCTTATTTAGGGAATTACGTGATAATGTCAACACGCTGCAAGGTCGGTTGACGACATGAGACGGCCGGCAAACCAATTAGTACCTGTCCAGGCGTCTCAAACACCGTCAGGGGCTTTAAAACGCCCATTTACCTCAGTCGGTCGACACAGACACGGACACTGACTCCAGTGTCGACGGTGAAGAAACAAACGTATTTTCCATTAGGGCCACACGTTACATGTTAAGGGCAATGAAGGAGGTGTTACATATTTCTGATACTACAAGTACCACAAAAAAGGGTATTATGTGGGGTGTGAAAAACTACCTGTAGTTTTTCCTGAATCAGATAAATTAAATGAAGTGTGTGATGATGCGTGGGTTTCCCCCGATAGAAAATTATTGGCGTTATACCCTTTCCCGCCAGAAGTTAGGGCGCGTTGGGAAACACCCCTTAGGGTGGATAAGGCGCTCACACGCTTATCAAAACAAGTGGCGTTACCGTCTCCAGATACGGCCGCCCTCAAGGAGCCAGCTGATAGGAGGCTGGAAAATATCCTAAAAAGTATATACACACATACTGGTGTTATACTGCGACCAGCGTTCGCTTCAGCCTGGATGTGCAGCGCTGGGGTGGCTTGGTCGGATTCCCTGACTGAAAATATTGATACCCTTGACAGGGACAGTATTTTATTGACTATAGAGCATTTAAAGGATGCATTTCTATATATGCGTGATGCACAGAGGGATATTTGCACTCTGGCATCAAGAGTAAGTGCGATGTCCATATCTGCCAGAAGATGTTTATGGACACGACAGTGGTCAGGTGATGCAGATTCCAAACGGCACATGGAAGTATTGCCGTATAAAGGGGAGGAGTTATTTGGGGTTGGTCCATCGGACCTGGTGGCCACGGCAACAGCTGGAAAATCCACCTTTTTTACCCCAAGTCACATCTCAGCAGAAAAAGACACCGTCTTTTCAGCCTCAGTCCTTTCGTCCCCATAAGGGCAAGCGGGCAAAAGGCCAGTCATATCTGCCCAGGGGTAGAGGAAAGGGAAGAAGACTGCAGCAGGCAGCCCCTTCCCAGGAACAGAAGCCCTCCACCGCTTCTGCCAAGTCCTCAGCATGACGCTGGGGCCGTTCAAGCGGACTCAGGTGCGGTGGGGGGTCGTCTCAAGAGTTTCAGCGCGCAGTGGGCTCACTAGCAAGTGGACCCCTGGATCCTACAAGTAGTATCCCAGGGGTACAGATTGGAAATTCGAGACGTCTCCCCCTCGCAGGTTCCTGAAGTCTGCTTTACCAACGTCTCCCTCCGACAGGGAGGCAGTATTGGAAACAATTCACAAGCTGTATTCCCAGCAGGTGATAATCAAAGTACCCCTCCTACAACAAGGAAAGGGGTATTATTCCACACTATTTGTGGTACTGAAGCCAGACGGCTCGGTGAGACCTATTCTAAATCTGAAATCTTTGAACACTTACATACAAAGGTTCAAATCAAGATGGAGTCACTCAGAGCAGTGATAGCGAACCAGGAAGAAGGGGACTATATGGTGTCCCTGGACATCAAGGATGCTTACCTCCATGTCCCAATTTGCCCTTCTCACCAAGGGTACCTCAGGTTCGTGGTACAGAACTGTCACTATCAGTTTCAGACGCTGCCGTTTGGATTGTCCACGGCACCCCGGGTCTTTACCAAGGTAATGGCCGAAATGATGATTCTTCTTCAAAGAAAAGGCGTCTTAATTATCCCTTACTTGGACGATCTCCTGATAAGGGCAAGGTCCAGAGAACAGTTGGAGGTCGGAGTAGCACTATCTCAAGTAGTTCTACGACAGCACGGGTGGATTCTAAATATTCCAAAATCGCAGCTGATTCCGACGACACGTCTGCTATTCCTAGGGATGATTCTGGACACAGTCCAGAAAAAGGTGTTTCTCCCGGAGGAGAAAGCCAGGGAGTTATCCGAGCTAGTCAGAAACCTCCTAAAACCAGGCCAAGTGTCAGTGCATCAATGCACAAGAGTCCTGGGAAAAATGGTGGCTTCTTACGAAGCGATTCCATTCGGCAGATTTCACGCAAGAATTTTTCAGTGGGATCTGCTGGACGAATGGTCCGGATCGCATCTTCAGATGCATCAGCGGATAATCCTGTCTCCAAGGACAAGGGTGTCTCTTCTGTGGTGGCTGCAGAGTGCTCATCTACTAGAGGGCAGCACATTCGGCATTCAGGACTGGGTTCTGGTGACCACGGATGCCAGCCTGAGAGGCTGGGGAGCAGTCACACAGGGAAGAAATTTCCAAGGAGTGTGGTCAAGTCTGGAGACTTCTCTCCACATAAATATACTGGAGCTAAGGGCAATTTACAATGCTCTGAGCCTAGGAAGACCTCTGCTTCAAAGTCAACCGGTGCTGATCCAGTCGGACAACATCACGGCAGTCGCCCACGTAAACAGACAGGGCGGCACAAGAAGCAGGAGGGCAATGGCAGCAAGGATTCTTCGCTGGGCGAAAAATCATGTGATAACACTGTCAGCGGTGTTCATTCCGGGAGTGGACAACTGGGACAACTGGGAAGCAGACTTCCTCAGCAGGAACGACCTCCACCCGGGAGAGTGGGGACTTCATCTGGAAGTCTTCCACATGATTGTGAACCGTTGGGAAAGACCAAAGGTGGACATGATGGCGTCCCGTCTGAACAAAAAACTGGACAGGTATTGCGCCAGGTCAAGAGACCCTCAGGCAATAGCTGGGACGCTCTGGTAACACCGTGGGTGTACCAGTCGGTGTATGTGTTCCCTCCTCTGCCTCTCATACCTAAGGTACTGAGAATTATAAGACGGAGAGGAGTAAGAACTATACTCGTGGCTCCGGATTGGCCAAGAAGGACTTGGTACCCGGAACTTCAAGAGATACTAAGAAGGGACTTGCTTCAGCAAGGATCATGTCTGTTCCAAGACTTACCGCGGCTGCGTTTGACGGCATGGCGGTTGAACGCCGGATCCTAAGGGAAAAAGGCATTCCGGAAGAGGTCATCCCTACCCTGGTCAGAGCCAGGAAGGAGGTGACCGCACAACATTATCACCGCATTTGGCGAAAATATGTTGCATGGTGTGAGGCCAGGAAGGCCCCCACGGAGGAATTTCAACTCGGTCGATTCCTGCATTTCCTACAAACAGGAGTGTCTATGGGCCTCAAATTGGGGTCCATTAAGGTTCAAATTTCGGCCCTGTCGATTTTCTTCCAGAAAGAATTGGCTTCAGTTCCTGAAGTCCAGAAGTTTGTCAAGGGAGTACTGCATATACAACCCCCTTTTGTGCCTCCAGTGGCACTGTGGGATCTCAACGTAGTTCTGGGATTCCTCAAATCACATTGGTTTAAACCGCTCAAATCTGTGGATTTGAAATATCTCACATGGAAAGTGACCATGCTGTTGGCCCTGGCCTCGGCCAGGCGAGTGTCAGAATTGGCGGCTTTGTCTCACAGAAGCGCATATCTGATTGTCCATTCGGACAGGGCAGAGCTGCGGACTCGTCCCCAGTTTCTCCCTAAGGTGGTGTCAGCGTTTCACCTGAACCAGCTTATTGTGGTACCTGCGGCTACTAGGGACTTGGAGGACTCCAAGTTGCTAGATGTTGTCAGGGCCCTGAAAATATCGGTTTCCAGGACGGCTGGAGTCAGGAAAACTGACTTGCTGTTATCCTGTATGCACCCAACAAACTGGGTGCTCTAAGCAGACGATTGCTAGTTGGATGTGTAGTACAATTCAGCTTGCACATTCTGTGGCAGGCCTGCCACAGCCAAAATATGTAAATGCCCATTCCACAAGGAAGGTGGGCTCATCTTGGGCGGCTGCCCGAGGGGTCTCGGCTTTACAACTTTGCCGAGCTGCTACTTGGTCAGGGGCAAACACGTTTGAAAAATTCTACAAATTTGATACCCTGGCTGAGGAGGACCTGGAGTTCTCTCATTCGGTGCTGCAGAGTCATCCGCACTCTCCCGCCCGTTTGGGAGCTTTGGTATAATCCCCATGGTCCTTACGGAGTCCCCAGCATCCACTTAGGACGTCAGAGAAAATAAGAATTTACTTACCGATAATTCTATTTCTCGTAGTCCGTAGTGGATGCTGGGCGCCCATCCCAAGTGCGGATTGTCTGCAATACTTGTACATAGTTATTGTTACAAAAATCGGGTTATTATTGTTGTGAGCCATCTTTTCAGAGGCTCCGCTGTTATCATGCTGTTAACTGGGTTCAGATCACAGGTTGTACAGTGTGATTGGTGTGGCTGGTATGAGTCTTACCCGGGATTCAAAATCCTTCCTTATTGTGTACGCTCGTCCGGGCACGGTGTCCTAACTGAGGCTTGGAGGAGGGTCATAGGGGGAGGAGCCAGTGCACACCACCTGATCCTAAAGCTTTTACTTTTGTGCCCTGTCTCCTGCGGAGCCGCTATTCCCCATGGTCCTTACGGAGTCCCCAGCATCCACTACGGACTACGAGAAATAGAATTATCGGTAAGTAAATTCTTATTATATCACTACTGCAGCCGGACAGGTATCTCCTATATAATAGCCCTATTCTGTGACCTTGTGATTCATTTGCTAACGCTGGGCGGAGTCACAACAGTGGGCGGAGTTATTCAAATGAGTCACAGAGATCTGGCCAAATCTACAGGAGACTAGGAGCAGAAGCAGATAGCATGGGCATTGGGCATGTCACAGGCAGGGGTGCATACCTCCCAGCTTTCTGCAGGAGCTTTCTCCAGGCAGAAGGAGGGAAACACACTCGGCAAAAAGGGGGCGTGGCTTCACGGGAGGGCCCCCGTTTTCGTCAGTGAGGGGGCTTGCCCAGCGCTCTGTGAGCTGCTGGCATGCCCCCAGGGGCTGATTATGAGTCCGGGGGGCACAGGGTACTTGAGACAGGGGAGCCCTATCTCATTGCTGTGCCTGCTGTGGGTTGGGGGCGTGGCCTAATCGCGCCCCGCGCGGCCACGCCCCCTTATGCAAATTCCGATTTTTATTTTTATTTTTTTTATGGGATTTTGGCCCCTCAGCTAGGGCTAAATCCAGAGGACGTGGTCGCTCCCCCTACACACCCGCACAGGGAGAAGAAAGCAGGGAGACTGCTGCCTCCCTGCAACACCACAGACCTGCCAATATGCAGCAGCGTGTGCTGACTGTAGCACAATGCTGCCGCTGTTGCTGGCAGGACGGGGGGAGCTTCTGAGCTGGGCCAGAGCTACTCCAGCCGGGGGGCCCCTTAAAACTGTGGGGCCAACGGTACGTATCCCCTGGCCACCCCCCCCCCCCCTTAATCCGGCTCTGCTGCTGGAACCCCCCCGTAATCCGTACCCCCTGATGCCCCCTCTCCCTCTGTCTCCACTATTCACCACTGCTCTGCTAAGCAGAACAGCGAGTACAGGAGCTTTCCAACTGCCCCCCCCCCACCGCCGGACACTGCGACCCGCGGGTGGGACAGCGGGACAGACCCCAAAAAATGGGACTGTCCCGCGAAAATCGGGACATTTGGGAGGTATGGGGGTGTGTGAGGGGTATGTCATACAGACAGACGGGCTCCGGCTCACTGTGTGCTTGACCCCCCACATCGGCATACTCAGCAGGGTCTCTCTGGTGCGGAGGAGCGTCACTTTCTGACACACTCCACGCTTCTTAGCTGCAGTTTAGTGGGGCACCTGCCGCTGTGCAGGTTCTATACTGCCTCTGTTATCTTCAGCCCCGGCAACCCCACCGCTAGCTGCAGCGCTCAGCTCATTCACACACTTTAGCTGGCGGGTAGCGCTGCAGAAATCCGAGCTGCTTGCAGGCTCTGACCCACTCCTCCCTCCAGCCGCAGCGTCTCCTGGGAGCTAACCAGTCACTCCCAGTCTCCCCTTACCACAGTGCCCGGAAGCCGTGAGGTCCGCGCCACGTGCATGCTATGACCCCCTCCTCCCTCCAGCCGCAGCATCTCCTGGGGGCTAACCAGTCATTTCCAGTCTCACCTTACCACAGTGCCCGGCAGCTGCGCGAGGTCTGCGGTGTGTGACTGAGGAGGGGGGGAGGGATGCGGACTGGCAGAGAAAGCAGGACTCCAGCCTGAGAGAGTCAGCCATGCCAAGTCTCCAGCAGCAGCAGATCCCAACAGGTTGGAATGGAACAGCAGCAGCCAGCAGCAGTGACTCCGGTAAGACACATCTGTCTGTCACCACTGTTTTGTCCCTAATACCAATCTCTCCCGTGCCCTGTGTTCTGTCATGTCCCTGTCACCCCTGGCCTTGCCCTGCCACCCTTATTCTGGCCCTTTCACCCTTATCCTGGCCCTTTCACCCTTATCCTGGCCCTGTCACCCTTTTGCTGGCCCTGTTACCCCTATCCTGGCCCTGTCACCCCTGTGCTTGCCCTGTCAACCCTATACTGGCCCCGTCACCCCTGTCCTGGTCCTGCCGCCCCTACCCTGGCCCTGTCACCCCTATCCTGTCCCTATCATTTCTGTCCTGGCCCTGTCACCCCTTCCTGGCCCCGTCACCCCTGTCCTGGCCCTGTCACCCCTTCCTGGCCCCGTCACCCCTGTCCTGGCCCCGTCACCCCTGTCCTGGCACCGTCACCCCTGTCCTGGCCCCGTCAACCCTGTACTGACCCTGTCACCCCTGTCCTGGCCCTGTTACTGCATACCCTCCAACTACCTTTTATGGCATGTACAGTACCCGCAGCGCCTCCAGACCTCTCCCCAATGCACTACACCTCCGCACCTTCCCCTCCACCACATGCGGCACTCCACCCCTCCCCCACATGCTGTGCCTCCAGACCCCCTACACCACCCGTGGCTCCCACTCCTCCACCCCTTCACCACCCACAGCACCTCCAGGCCCCTTCCACCATTCACCCCCCTTATACGTCTCCCCCCACACCTGCCCCCCTCCACCCGCAGCATCTGCAGACACCCTCCTCCATCAGCGGTCCCCCCCTCACCCACCCCTCCCCCACCAATGGCACCCCTGCACCTGCCCCTCCACCACCTGCAGCACCTCCGGACCTCCTTTCCCATCTGCCGCAACACCCGTACCTGCCCCTACCCTACCCATGGTGCCTGCGGTCCCCTACCCAACCCCCGGCACACCCATCCCACAGCACCTCCGGAACCCTTCACCCATCCACAACATCCCCACACCTGCCCCTCTCCCACCCGTGGCACCCCTGCCCCTCCCCCACCTGCAGTGCCTCCGGACCCCTCCCCCATCTGCATCCCCCACTCCTCTGCCCCTCCCCCACGCGCAGCACCTCCCGAACCTTCCCCATCCGGGCCCCACCCCCACTTCTGCCTCCCCTCCACCCGCAGCATCTACAGACACCATCCGCAGTCCCCCCCGCACCCGCTACATTCTGTACATCGTGCCCTGCAGGTGCTGTTCACGCCGTCGCAAGGGGCTGCGCCTCCTTCACCATCGCATGCCCTTTCATTGTGCAATATTTAACCACTAACAAAGGAATGCAGGTAATACTCCATATAATACAAATATTAAACCCCAGAAAGGCATGCAAGGGTTAAGGGGGCGTAGCCCCTTGCGACGGTGTGAAGAGCGCCCGTAGGGCGCGATGAAGCACCTAGTATATTATAATGACGGACCTGCTGGACACTGTCAGCACTGCAGACTCCTAAAGTAAGCTACTAGTATCAAGAAGATAGAAAAAAAAAAAAACACCACAGGTAGGTGGTATACAATTATGGATGGACGAGCGACTGCCGACACAGAGGTAGCTACAGCCGTGGACTACCGTACTGCGTCTGCTGCTAATATAGACTGGATGATAATGATATAAAAATATATATATATATATCACTACTGCAGCCGGACAGGTATATATTATATAATTAATGACGGACCTGCTGGACACTGTCAGCAGAATGCGTTTATAGAATAAAAACACCACACGACGAGTGTTTAACTTTTTCAGGCAGACAATCACAATATACTGGTGGTCAGACAGTGGTCACTGGTCAGTCACACTGGCAGTGGCACTCTGGCAGCAAAAGTGTGCACTGTTAAATAATATGTACTCCTGCTACTGCTCCCCAGTCTCCCCCACAATTAAGCTGTGTGAGCAGTGAGCACTCAGCACAGTCAGATATACATAGATGATGCAGCACACTGAGGCTGAGCACAGATATGGTATACTGTTACTGTGTCACTGTGTATCTTTTTTTTCAGGCAGAGAACGGATTATATTAAATAATAATATAATAAAACTGCACTGGTGGTCACTGGTCAGTCACTAGTAAACTCTGCACTCTCTGAGTACTCCTAAGCTCCAGTAAATCAAGTGTCTCACTCTCACTCTCTCTCTTCTAATCTAAATGGAGAGGAAGCCAGCCACGTCCTCTCCCTATGAATCTCAATGCACGTGTGAAAATGGCGGCGACGCGCGGCTCCTTATATAGAATCCGAGTCTCGCGATAGAATCTGAGCCTCGCGAGAATCCGACAGCGGGATGATGACGTTCGGGTGCGCTCGGGTTAGCCGAGCAAGGCGGGAAGATCCGAGTCTGCCTCGGATCCGTGTAAAAAGGCTGAAGTTCGGGGGGGTTCGGATTCCGAGGAACCGAACCCGCTCATCACTAGTTTTGTGTTTTGGTTTTGGATTCGGTTCCGCGGCCGTGTTTTGGATTCGGAAGCGTTTTGGCAAAACCTCACCGAAAATTTTTTGTCGGATTCGGGTGTGTTTTGGATTCGGGTGTTTTAAAAAAAAAAACAAACCTAAAAAACAGCTTAAATCATAGAATTTGGGGGTCATTTTGATCCCATAGTATTATTAACCACAATAACCATAATTTCCACTCATTTCCAGTCTATTCTGAACACCTCACACCTCACAATATTATTTTTAGTCCTAAAATTTGCACCGAGGTTGCTGGATGGCTAAGCTAAGCGACACAAGTGGCCCAGTGGCGGAACTAGCGAGCGGTGGGCCCAGGTGCGACAAAATGCTTTGCCCCCCCCCCCACATCCCCCCCCCCCCACATCCCATCCAAGTCCACCCCCTCACCCCTGGAGAGGATCTGGTGAGGGGGACCTGCTCAGGGCCAGAGAAATGGATACCTAGCAACAGTGCCGTAACTAGACATTTTAGCACTGTGTGCAAGAAATGGCATCGGAGCCCCACCCCTGCATGCAAAACAGGGGCAGTGCGCGCCGTAGGTGCGCGCAAAAATACATAGTGGCGTGGCTTCGTGGGGAAGGGGTGTGGCCACAAAATAATACCAATTCATAAAACGGCGCACAGTAGTCTCCATTCTTCAAATTACGCCGCACAGTAGCACCACTACACCAGGTAGAGACCCTTTTACACCTTACAGCGGACAGATTCCTCGTTTTACACATTACGGCAGACAGCGTCCCCTTTTTACACATTACGGCAGACAGCGTCCCCCTTTTTACACATTACGGCAGACAGCGTCCCCCTTTTTACACATTACGGCAGACAGCGTGCACTTTTTACACATAACGGCAGACAGCGTCCCCTTTTTACACATAACGGCAGACAGCGTGCCCTTGTTACACATAGCGGCAGACAGCGTACACTTTTTACACATAACGGCAGACAGCGTACACTTTTTACACATAACGGCAGACAGCGTCCCCTTTTTACACATTACGGCAGACAGCGTGCCCTTGTTACGCATTACGGCAGACAGCGTCCCCCTTTTTACACATTACGGCAGGCAGATTCCCCCTTTTTACACATAGCGGCAGGCAGATTCCCCATTTTTACACATAGCGGCAGGCAGTCCCCCCTTTTTACACATTGCGGCAGGCAGATTCCCCCTTTTTACACATTGGAGCAGGCAGATTCCCCCTTTTTACACATTGCAGCAGGCAGATTCCCCCTTTTTACACATTGCGGCAGGCAGATTCCCCCTTTTTACACATTGCGGCAGGCAGATTCCCCCTTTTTACACATTGGAGCAGGCAGATTCCCCCTTTTTACACATTGCGGCAGGCAGATTCCCCCTTTTTACACATTGCGGCAGGCAGATTCCCCCTTTTTACACCTTGCGGCAGGCAGATTCCCCAGTTTTACACATTGCGGCAGGCAGATTCCCCCTTTTTACACATAGCGGCAGGCAGTCCCCCATTTTTACACATAGCGGCAGGCAGTCCCCCATTTTTACACATAGCGGCAGGCAGTCCCCCATTTTTACACATAGCGGCAGGCAGTCCCCCAGTTTTACACATAGCGGCAGGCAGTCCCCCATTTTTACACATAGCGGCAGGCAGTCCCCCATTTTTACACATAGCGGCAGGCAGTCCCAACAAAGAAAGAAAGAGAAAGAAAGAAAGAAAGAAAGAAAGAAAGAAAGAAGAATTATACTTACCCTCTCCGCTGGCTCAGGCTCCTCGGTGCAGCGTCAGACGATTCCCGGGCTGGAGAGAAGGAGGAGGAGGGAGGTGAAGGAGGGAGCCGCAGCAGCACTTTGTTACTGGTGGAGGCGCTGCTGCTGCTGCCCCTCTGCTTCACTATAGGCTGTTCTCGGAAGACAGCCTATAGTGAAGTAGAGGGGCAGCAGCAGCAGCGCCTCCACCAGTAACAAAGCGCTGCTGTGGCTCCCTCTTTCACCTCCCTCCTCCTCCTTCCCCCGTCCGTGCCGCTGCTCCTCTCCTCTCTGGGCGGCTGTGCGCTGCGGGCAGCGGTTGCCCGCAGCGCACAGCAACATGTAATGAGTCAGTTTGACTCATTACATGCTTGGGCCCTGGACAGAGGCGGGCCCCAGTGCAACGCACTGCTTGCACTGCCGGTAGTTCCGCCTCTGAAGTGGCCGACACAAACACCTGGCCCATCTAGGAGTGGCACTGCAGTGTCAGGCAGGATGGCACTTCAAAAAAATAGTCCCCAAACAGCACATGATGCAAAGAAAAAAAGAGGCGCACCAAGGTCGCTGTGTGACTAAGATAAGCGACACAAGTGGCCGACACAAACACCTGGCCCATCTAGGAGTGGCACTGCAGTGTCAGGCAGGATGGCACTTCAAAAAAATTGTCCCCAAACAGCACATGATGCAAAGAAAAAAAGAGGCGCACCAAAGTCGCTGTGTGACTAAGATAAGCGACACAAGTGGCCGACGCAAACACCTGGCACATCTAGGAGTGGCACTGCAGTGTCAGGCAGGATGGCACTTCAAAAAAATTGTCCTCAAACAGCACATGATGCAAAGAAAAAAAGAGGCGCACCAAGGTCGCTGTGTGACTAAGATAAGCGACACAAGTGGCCGACACAAACACCTGACCCATCTAGGAGTGGCACTGCAGTGTCAGACAGGATGGCACTTCAAAAAAATAGTCCCCAAACAGCACATGATGCAAAGAAAAAAAGAGGCGCACCAAGGTCGCTGTGTGACTAAGCTAAGCGACACAAGTGGCCGACACGAACACCTGGCCCATCTAGGAGTGGCACTGCAGTGTCAGACAGGATGGCACTTCAAAAAAATTGTCCCCAAACAGCACATGATGCAAAGAAAAAAAGAGGCGCACCAAGGTCGCTGTGTGACTAAGCTAGTATACTTGACGACACAGAGGTAGGTAGAGCAGTGGCCTACTGTACCGTAATGCTATATATTATATACTGGTGGTCAGCAAACTGTGCAAAACTAAAATTCACCACAGGTATGGATGGATAGTATACTTGACGACACAGAGGTAGGTACAGCAGTGGCCTTCCGTACCGTACTGCTATATATACTGGTGGTCACTGTGTCAGCAAACTGCAAATTTAAAATGCACCACAGGTATAGAATGTAGATGGATAGTATACTTAATGACGACACAGAGGTAGGTACAGCAGTGGCCTTCCGTACCATACTGCTATATATAGTATACTGGTGGTCACTGTGTCAGCAAACTGCAAAACTAAAATGCACCACAGGTATAGAATGTAGATGGATAGTATACTTAATGACGACACAGAGGTAGGTACAGCAGTGGCCTTCCGTACCGTACTGCTATATATAGTATACTGGTGGTCACTGTGTCAGCAAACTGCAAAACTAAAATGCACCACAGGTATAGAATGTAGATGGATAGTATACTTAATGACGACACAGAGGTAGGTACAGCAGTGGCCTTCCGTACCGTACTGCTATATATAGTATACTGGTGGTCACAGTGTCAGCAAACTGCAAAACTAAAATGCACCACAGGTATAGAATGTAGATGGATAGTATACTTAATGACGACACAGAGGTAGGTACAGCAGTGGCCTTCCGTACCGTACTGCTATATATAGTATACTGGTGGTCACTGTGTCAGCAAACTGCAAAACTAAAATGCACCACAGGTATAGAATGTAGATGGATAGTATACTTAATGACGACACAGAGGTAGGTACAGCAGTGGCCTTCCGTACCGTACTGCTATATATAGTATACTGGTGGTCACTGTGTCAGCAAACTGCAAAACTAAAATGCACCACAGGTATAGAATGTAGATGGATAGTATACTTAATGATGACACAGAGGTAGGTACAGCAGTGGCCTTCCGTACCGTACTGCTATATATAGTATACTGGTGGTCACTGTGTCAGCAAACTGCAAAACTAAAATGCACCACAGGTATAGAATGTAGATGGATAGTATACTTAATGACGACACAGAGGTAGGTACAGCAGTGGCCTTCCGTACCGTACTGCTATATATAGTATACTGGTGGTCACTGTGTCAGCAAACTGCAAAACTAAAATGCACCACAGGTATAGAATGTAGATGGATAGTATACTTAATGACGACACAGAGGTAGGTACAGCAGTGGCCATCCGTACCGTACTGCTATATATAGTATACTGGTGGTCACTGTGTCAGCAAACTGCAAAACTAAAATGCACCACAGGTATAGAATGTAGATGGATAGTATACTTAATGACAACACAGAGGTAGGTACAGCAGTGGCCTTCCGTACCGTACTGCTATATATAGTATACTGGTGGTCACTGTGTCAGCAAACTGCAAAACTAAAATGCACCACAGGTATAGAATGTAGATGGATAGTATACTTAATGATGACACAGAGGTAGGTACAGCAGTGGCCTTCCGTACCGTACTGCTATATATAGTATACTGGTGGTCACTGTGTCAGCAAACTGCAAAACTAAAATGCACCACAGGTATAGAATGTAGATGGATAGTATACTTAATGATGACACAGAGGTAGGTACAGCAGTGGCCTTCCGTACCGTACTGCTATATATACTGGTGGTCACTGTGTCAGCAAACTGCAAAACTAAAATGCACCACAGGTATAGAATGTAGATGGATAGTGTACTTAATGATGACACAGAGGTAGGTACAGCAGTGGCCTTCCGTACCGTACTGCTATATATAGTATACTGGTGGTCACTGTGTCAGCAAACTGCAAAACTAAAATGCACCACAGGTATAGAATGTAGATGGATAGTATACTTAATGACGACACAGAGGTAGGTACAGCAGTGGCCTTCCGTACCGTACTGCTATATATAGTATACTGGTGGTCACTGTGTCAGCAAACTGCAAAACTAAAATGCACCACAGGTATAGAATGTAGATGGATAGTATACTTAATGACGACACAGAGGTAGGTACAGCAGTGGCCTTCCGTACCGTACTGCTATATATAGTATACTGGTGGTCACTGTGTCAGCAAACTGCAAAACTAAAATGCACCACAGGTATAGAATGTAGATGGATAGTATACTTAATGACGACACAGAGGTAGGTACAGCAGTGGCCTTACGTACCGTACTGCTATATATAGTATACTGGTGGTCACTGTGTCAGCAAACTGCAAAACTAAAATGCACCACAGGTATAGAATGTAGATGGATAGTATACTTAATGACGACACAGAGGTAGGTACAGCAGTGGCCTTCCGTACCGTACTGCTATATATAGTATACTGGTGGTCACTGTGTCAGCAAACTGCAAAACTAAAATGCACCACAGGTATAGAATGTAGATGGATACTAGTATACTTAATGACAACACAGAGGTAGGTACAGCAGTGGCCTACTGTACCGTAATGCTATATATTATATACTGGTGGTCACTGGTCAGCAAAACTCTGTACTGTACTCCTCCTATATAATATTATACTGGTGGTCCCCAGTCCCCACAATAAAGCAGCACACTGAGCACAGATATGGAGTGTTTTTCAGGCAGACAACGTATACTGGTGGTCACTGTCAGCAAAACTCTGCACTGTACTCCTGCTATATAATACAGCTGCTCCCCAGTCCCCACAATTAAGCAGTGTGAGCACAGATATATGCAGCACACTGAGCACAGATATCCAGTGTTTTTCAGGCAGACAACGTATTACTGGTGGTCACTGTCAGCAAAACTCTGCACTGTACTCCTCCTATATACAGCTGCTCCCCAGTCCCCACAATTAAGTAATAAGCAAGCACAAAATATTTGCAATGCATCAACATAAACGGAGAGGACGCCAGCCACATCCTCTCCCTAACATTTCCAATGCACGAGTGAAAATGGCGGCGACGCGCGGCTGCTTATATAGAATCCGAATCTCGCGAGAATCCGACAGCGGGTTGATGACGTTCGGGCGCGCTCGGGTTACCCGAGCCATACGGGAGAATCCGAGTATGGCTCGGACCCGTGTAAAAAGGGTGAAGTTTGGGGGGGTTCGGTTTCCGAGAAACCGAACCCGCTCATCACTAATACAATTAGGGACTATTATAGGGCATAAAATTAACAACTGCTGCAGAGAAGTGTCTCTCTATAAGCATTGGGATGGGGCTTCTTCAAAATGTTGCTATGGGGCCCACAAAGTTCTGGCTACTCCCCTGTATGCAATGTATCCTGTCTTCATATGACGCCCAGTTCAGTCTTTCTTGTAGCTCTATACAGGAAATAGCACATAAGGCTGTAGTGTATTAACCTGAGTCTCATCCCCCCCTGCTTATGAGAACACAGAGTCTCTATTCATGTGGACTAGGCCGCACACCTAACTGTAAGTTGCTGTTTGGTTGCTTTATATTCAAAGCACTGACTGCTATTGGTATTCATCCAATCTCTCATGAGTTTGAGCTTAATATAAACGTAGGACTTGTTCATCCAACGCTTTAAAAGTCTAGAGAAAATATCCTAAGCTCTCGTCCACCCAAACTTGAAGGGAAATCACAACTGATGGAAGAGTTTGTTTGAACAGAAAATAAATTTGTCGAAGGGCAGCGAGGCAGCAGTTCACCTTGTGTTTGAGTTAAAGCCTCTTGGGGATTTCGTCTTGGAACGACTTGGGTTGAACTTTGAGAAATTTTTGCAGTCCAGAGACGCAGATACCAAGATTACAGTTTGTCTCAACCATTAGGGATTTAGGAGGCAGGTTAGTCAACATGAAGCTGTTGTTCGTTGCACTAGTCTGGAGCATTTTGGGGTCCACTGGCTGGGCCCAAAAGTCTCAGGGGAAAATTATCAGCACAGGCCTGCGACACACGGCCCAAAAGACCGGCAACTCTAGTGTTGTGGAAGCCAAAACTTCACCCGCAACTCAGAAAGTTCTTCAGCGAAACTCGCCCAGGCAGAGGAAAGTGACGGTGCCTGCAGCTGGCAGTCTCTTGGTTGCAGGTAAGTTGTTTGCTTTATGTGGTTATAGTAATATACACTACAAATCTGCGAAACGTGGACACTTTGCATAAACATTTTTTTTTCTACAGTCAATGCATACTGTGGACTGACATTATTATATTGTGGAATATGCTCCTTCCAGGGGGAAGATTTACTAAATCTTCTAGAAATAAAAAAAGTGAAGGTGTTGCCTATAGCAACCAGATTTTAGCTGTTATTTCTTTATTGCATTCTAGAAAATGAGAGACAAGGGGCAAAATGTAATAGCCTGCGAGACCGTCTTTTTAAAGCACAAATTGATTGCCGCTTTAAAAGTACAGGCATTCTCATACGCAACGAGTTTTAAACCGTCGAAGGGTTCAATGAACAGCAATTTTCTCAGGAGATCAGCAAAATCCAACATATTGAAAATCCCAACAATCATTTTTGAATCAGCAAATTGAGATTTTCCAATATATTGGATTTTGCCGATCACCCAGACGTCTGCAGAATATGGAATTGCCCTGATAGATACCAGATGTATAAGCCCTCAGGGGGACATGTACTAAGCAGTGATAAAAGTGGAGAAGCGAGCCAGTGGAGAAGTTGCCCATGGCAACCAATCAGAATTGACATAACATTTATAATTTGCATACTATAAACGTATACAGAGCATCTGATTGGTTGCCATGGGCAACTTCTCCACTGGCTCACTTCTCCACTTTTATCACTGCTTAGTACATGTCCCCCTTAAAAATCCTTAAATAGGGCACATTTTTCTTTTAAGATAAAAGTAGCCCCATCATTTTTAAAGCAGAGTTCTAAAATCCATTGTACATCCTGGAGATGTGGTAATATGGTGCAGCTGGAAACATGGGGCGAAAATAAATGATGAGGAACTTAAATGACAACAACCAATCAGATTCTAGATGTCATTTTCCTAGTGCTGGTTTGAAAATGAAAGCAAACATTTGATTGGTTTCCATAGGTTACAGCATATTTAGACTCCTAGTACTATTTTATTAGAAAAAAAGCCCCCATATGTTTTACTAGTTACTACAAACAAGCAGCCATGTGTTCTGTATTTATGTAACATTTAGAATGATTTAATAGATTAATCCTGTCTACAGAACTTTTCTGCTCCCAGTTTAGGCAGTTTTTTATATTTTCAGCTGTTTCTGAAGATCAGCTCCCAACGTTTGGGGCTAACCCATCACTGACCGGGGAAACGTAATGAAGCTGTATTTCAGCAGCATCTGGAGAACGGGAGGGCGCCTGTTTCTGTATAAAGCACGAATAGTCAGACTTTCCTGCATGTTTATATGTTACTTAGTACACCATAGTTTTTCCATTTGTTTTATAACCGTAGTAATGTCTCATGAGGTAAATAATTGATGTCAATGCTTTTATGTTTTATTTATAACAAGATGCGATTTGGACCAAGTTAATTCCATTGAAAAATCAGGAGCTGAGCAGTGTGTTCCAAATGGAGTTTATTATATGGAGGAGGTATAGGGGTATAGCCATAAAGCGGTGAAAAGAGTGGAGTAGTGAGCCAGTGCAGAAGTTGCCCATGGCAACCAATCAGTGTTGAGGTAACATTTATAAAGTGCATTCTTTAAAATTATATGTAGCAGCTGATTGGTTGCCATGGACAACTTCTCCACTGGCTTACTTCTACAGTCTTTTCACTGCTTCATGAATAGACCCCAGAATCTAATTGGATTGCACACTACCTCTGTGCTCCACTTCTACCCTTTAGTAGGTTTGATAATGTTATAGGACTGCAGCGGACGGAGCTGCAGACAGAAATCACAGAGAAAGTGTCACGGTGTCCATTTTCCCGGTGATTTGTGCATGTGTAGTATAGATGTATTATCGTGAATGAGGTGTGGTGGACACCATGTTTCCGGAGACCTGACCACATGCAGTACACACTGGCACAAAGCCAGAGTCTACAGCGCCGCCTCTGCAGCCAGAGAGAAGGGGCACACACGGAACCTGCACACAGGCCCCCTCCTCTTCTAATCATCTCCTGAGCGAACTGTACTGTATGTGGAATCGGACACCAAGGGATAGCCTTCTAAAGAGGCTCATTTTATGGCTTGTGCTAGGTAAATGATAGCTAAAGCTAATGAGTTACTATGGGCAACATCTCCACTTTTTTCCTTTAGAAGGTTTGCTACAGCCTATACTATAGATTATAGTGTTAAATATTAAGACTGTATTCCATACAGTATTCAATGTATAAAAAGACCACTGTGTACATTAATATCCAGGGTCGGTACTAGATGCTTCTACCGTTCCACCAGACACCTGCACTTACTCCAATGTTCCGCAGGAACATTCCGTGGGAGATTGACGATTGCATTTGGAAACCCCCTATTAGAAATACTGCATTTGTCACTGGCAGTGGCACTGTCTCTGGTATCTCCATGTCACTGGCCTGCTGCCTGGGTCATCGCAGTGATTCGCTATTACACTTATATACTCAATGACCCCATAACATGTAGATAATAAGTGATGTGTAGGGTCTAGGACACATGACCGGTAATTGAGGACATTATGTGTTACACATGAGGCAATGTTTAGGCATCTGTACCCCATATGGCTGGAAATTAGGGAGTTCTTTGTGTAATATAAGGCTGTGCATGGGGTTGTCTCTATGTCATACATACTTAGGGGTATCTCTGTACAGAATTTGAGTTGAAATAGAGGCTTTATAACTAATACCCTAAGTGACACTCTAAGAGCTTACAATAAGATGATGGAGAAGAACAGGGAGGATGGCTGGCTGGTAATTGGGAGTAATTGTAGGCAATCTCTGTGCAAGATGCTGACAATCTGTATAACATATCATTGGAAATTCATCATTATCTCTGAAATACATGGCCGGCCTGGGGATATGTCTGGATATGGCTGGTAATGGGATTATCCCTGTGCAGTATACAGCTGGTAGTAGGGACAAAGCAATGCATTGAGGCCCCTATACACCCATTAATAATAACCAATTTAAAAAACTAAAAACAAAAACATGCCCCTCCTGCTGCCCTGCACCATCTTTCCCCATACTTCCATACAGTGAGCGGATGCCAGCACTCTGATTGGTGGGTAGCTAATTTTTGTAATTTGATGTAGGAAGAGGTAAAACTACAAATGAGTATACTGTATGTAAACATACCTAGGCTAGGAATATGAATAATAGGCATCTAATTAATTTGTTTAGAGGACAAGACTCGCTAAGAAAAATAATAATTTGCTATATATGAGAATGTTGGTCATTTGTTGAGTTGGAAACTGGTGGCCACTTGCTGGTTTGAAAAGTGATGGTCATTTGCTGGGTAGGAGAATGGTGGTAATTTTGTTGATTTGAGAATGATGGGATTCTGCTGGGTTTGAGTTGGTGGGCATTTGTTAGTTTGGGGGAATGGAGAAAGAAGAGCAATTGGTGGATTGGAGAAATGTGGTCATCTTCTGTGATGGAGTATGTAGGTGATTTGCTGTGCTGGAAAATTGTGGCCATTTGGTGGATATGAGAATGGTGGTAATTTGTTGGGCAAAATATTGCAGGACATTTGCTGGATTGGAGAATGGTAGCCATTTACTTGATTGGAAATTGGCGGTCGTTTGCTGGATTCGAGTTTTGGGGGCATTTTATGGGTTGAAGAAGGTGGGTATTTGTTGGGTAGGAGAAACATGGGCATTTAGGGGTTGGAGAATGGTGGGCATTTGCTGGGTTGGAGATAGATGAGAATTTAGTGGGTTGCAGAGTGATCGATATTTGCTGGATTGGAGAATAATGCTTATCTTTTGGGTTGGAGAATGGTGTTCATTTGTTGGGTTGGAGAAATCAGTAATATTTTGGGTAAAATAATGGTGGTCATTTGCTGGGTAAGAACATGGAGATCATATGTTGGGTAAGGGAATGGAGATCATTTGTTGGGTAAGAGAATAGAGATCATATGTTGGGTAAGAGCACAGAGATCATATTTTGGGTAAGAGCACGGAGATCATATGTTGGGTAAGAGCAAGGAGATTATATGTTGGGTAAGAGCAAGTAGATCATATGTTGGGTAAGAGCAAGGAGATCATATGTTGGGTAAGACCATGGAGATCATATGTTGGGTAAGAGCATGGATATTATATGTTGGGTAAGAGCACAGATATCATATGTTGGGTAAGAGCACAGAGGTCATATGTTGGGTAAGAGCACAGAGGTCATATGTTGGGTAAGAGCAAGTAGATCATATGTTGGGTAAGAGCAAGGAGATCATATGTTGGGTAAGAGCACAGAGATCATATGTTGGGTAAGAGCATGGAGATCATATGTTGGTTAAGAGCATGGAGATCATATGTTGGGTAAGAGCACAGATATCATACATTGGGTAAGAGCACGGAGATCATATGTTGGGTAAGAGCACAGAGGTCATATGTTGGGAAAGAGCACGGAGATCATATGTTGGGTAAGAGCATGGAGATAATATGTTGGGCAAGAGCACAAAGATCATATGTTGGGTAAGAGCACAGAGATCATATGTTGGGTAAGAGCATGGAGATCATATGTTGGGTAAGAGCACAGAGATCATATGTTGGGTAAGACCATGGAGATCATATGTTGGCTAAGAGAACAGAGATCATATGTTGGGTAAGAGCATGGAGATCATATGTTGGGTAGGAGCACGGAGATCATATGTTGGGTAAGAGCACGGAGATCATATGTTGGGTAAGAGCATGGAGATCATATGTTGGGTAAGAGCACAGAGATCATATGTTGGGTAAGAGCATGGAGATCATATGATGGGCATGGAGATCATATGTTGGATAAGAGCATGGAGATCATATGATGGGCATGGAGATCATATGTTGGTTAAGAGCATGGAGATCATATGTTGGGTAAGAGCACAGATATCATACATTGGGTAAGAGCACGGAGATCATATGTTGGGTAAGAGCACAGAGGTCATATGTTGGGAAAGAGCACGGAGATCATATGTTGGGTAAGAGCACAGAGGTCATATGTTGGGAAAGAGCACGGAGATCATATGTTGGGTAAGAGCATGGAGATAATATGTTGGGCAAGAGCACAAAGATCATATGTTGGGTAAGAGCACAGAGATCATATGTTGGGTAAGAGCATGGAGATCATATGTTGGGTAAGAGCACAGAGATCATATGTTGGGTAAGACCATGGAGATCATATGTTGGGTAGGAGCACGGAGATCATATGTTGGGTAAGAGCACGGAGATCATATGTTGGGTAAGAACATGGAGATCATATGTTGGGTAAGAGCACAGAGATCATATGTTGGGTAAGAGCATGGAGATCATATGATGGGCATGGAGATCATATGTTGGATAAGAGCATGGAGATCATATGATGGGCATGGAGATCATATGTTGGGTAAGAGCACAGATATCATACATTGGGTAAGAGCACGGAGATCATATGTTGGGTAAGAGCACAGAGGTCATATGTTGGGAAAGAGCACGGAGATCATATGTTGGGTAAGAGCATGGAGATAATATGTTGGGCAAGAGCACAAAGATCATATGTTGGGTAAGAGCATGGAGATCATATGTTGGGTAAGAGCACGGAGATCATATGTTGGGTAAGACCATGGAGATCATATGTTGGCTAAGAGCACAGAGATCATATGTTGGGTAAGAGCATGGAGATCATATGTTGGGTAGGAGCACGGAGATCATATGTTGGGTAAGAGTACAGAGATCATATGTTGGGTAAGAGCATGGAGATCATATGATGGGCATGGAGATCATATGTTGGATAAGAGCATGGAGATCATATGATGGGCATGGAGATCATATGTTGGGTAAGAGCACAGATATCATACATTGGGTAAGAGCACGGAGATCATATGTTGGGTAAGAGCACAGAGGTCATATGTTGGGAAAGAGCACGGAGATCATATGTTGGGTAAGAGCACAGAGGTCATATGTTGGGTAAGAGCATGGAGATCATATGTTGGGTAAGAGCACGGAGATCATATGTTGGGTAAGACCATGGAGATCATATGTTGGCTAAGAGCACAGAGATCATATGTTGGGTAAGAGCATGGAGATCATATGTTGGGTAGGAGCACGGAGATCATATGTTGGGTAAGAGTACAGAGATCATATGTTGGGTAAGAGCATGGAGATCATATGATGGGCATGGAGATCATATGTTGGATAAGAGCATGGAGATCATATGATGGGCATGGAGATCATATGTTGGGTAAGAGCACAGATATCATACATTGGGTAAGAGCACGGAGATCATATGTTGGGTAAGAGCACAGAGGTCATATGTTGGGAAAGAGCACGGAGATCATATGTTGGGTAAGAGCATGGAGATAATATGTTGGGCAAGAGCACAAAGATCATATGTTGGGTAAGAGCACAGAGATCATATGTTGGGTAAGAGCATGGAGATCATATGTTGGGTAAGAGCACAGAGGTCATATGTTGGGAAAGAGCACGGAGATCATATGTTGGGTAAGAGCATGGAGATAATATGTTGGGCAAGAGCACAAAGATCATATGTTGGGTAAGAGCATGGAGATCATATGATGGGCATGGAGATCATATGTTGGGTAAGAGTACAGAGATCATATGTTGGGTAAGAGAATGGAGATCATATGATGAGCATGGAGATCATATGTTGGGTAAGAGCATGGAGATCATATGATGGGCATGGAGATCATATGTTGGGTAAGAGTACAGAGATCATATGTTGGGTAAGAGAATGGAGATCATATGATGAGCATGGAGATCATATGTTGGGTAAGAGCATGGAGATCATATTTTGGGTAAGAATATGGTTGTCATTTGCTAGGAAACTTTCCTGTCATTTACACTAAAGTCACAGGAGACATTCCACTCCACTAAATTTAGCACAGCTATGATCAGGCACACTGACATGCTGGGGGATGCCCAGCACAGGGCTCGCCCGCCACGCATGTCAGTCCCTGCTCCGTCGTAGAAGTACAAAAGCATTGCACAGCGGTGATGCTTTTGTACTTCAGGAGTAGCTCCTTTGCGTGCTGGCCGGGAGCTACTTGTCGGTGTCCGGGTCGCAGCAGCTGCGTGTGACATCAAGCAGCCGCTGCAGCCCGCCCCCCGCGTGGTCTGGCCATGCCTGCATTGGCTGGACCACACCCACAAAACGGTGGCCAAATGCCGCCGTGCCGCTCTCTCCCGCCCAGCGAACGCCTCTGCCTGTCAATCAGGCAGAGGCGAGCGATTGGCAACGACAGCCGTCGGCTGTCAGCCATGCGCCGGCGCACTGCAGTGCCGGCGCATACGCACTTCTGACCTGATCGCTGCGCTGTGACCAACGGCAGCATGCGATCAGGTCAGAATGACCTCCAAAGTGTATCTAAATACAATTGGTCTGACTCAGTGGTGCGACATTTGCCGCAGCCACAACTACTAAATTATGGCAACACCGCATGAGGGGTCTTATGCTTCTGTGATTCTCAGTTGTGTGCGAAGATTCAGCCATCGGATCACTTGCAAGAACATTAGCCATCTGGGTGGACCTGAGGCAACTTAGATTGGCCATCTCAGATCCATAGCCAAGATCAGTAAATCTGTTTCGGAAGATGCAGACCCCGGTACGCTCAGAAAAAAGCGGTGACCCGTCCTAGTTTCAGGAATGTGGTTTAGCTCCACCCCAACCCAGCCCCCAAATGGCCACAGCCTCTTAACCTGGCCCTAAGCCTGCACTCTTCTGACCACTGCTCCATTTTAGAAAAGGATACACCACATACAGTATGGAAGAGCACTGTTGAGTCTGCAGCCAAGCTGTTAATCAGAGGCTCAGATTCTTTTTGGGCACTTACATCAATACTGACAACTGCAATTTAAAAGAAAAAAATAAGCAGGAGAGGCATAAAAACAAAAGTAAAATATCTAAAAAGATTTACCATATGGCAAGGCTGCAAAGTGCAAAATGCTCATTGAATTTTAGAAGAATATTGCAAAAATTACTGGATGTACATTTTTTTTGCCAATTCCCCGAAGCTTATATGGTTAGCAAGGAAAGTGTTAAAGGAACCATTGTCAGCTGCGCTTTCGCAAGTGATAATGATTCAGCTCCCTCCCTTCCACTTATAATATTGTTTTCAGATGCTGGTGATTACTAAGCTAAGGCAGTCACGTCAAAGTCATTGCAACTACTTCCTTCAAAAGTAGAGCTGGAGGTTTTTACAATTCGACCCCTGATCATTTTTTCAGATGAAACCCAATCTTCAAATTTGCCAGGAACAGTCTGACGAGTGCTAGATCGGGAAGCATTTATAATAAGCAGAATAAGTGTGACACATGAAAGCACATGGACTACAATTCCCATAGTCAAAGAAAAATGCAAGCTAGTAGAGGAGGCAGGAGTGTTAGTTTTGCTAAGGCTGTTTTATATGTATGCAGAACCTGATGTTTGATTAATGACATGTTGTATTGCTTTGGGGGTTGTATCAAGAGGTGGCAATGGTTTTCAGCAAGATTAATTCTGCCTTTTTATTTTTATACTGGAATGATTTCTAATGCAAAGGAATCGGATGTGCCGGATTAAGCCTTGGAAGCGGTAAGGGGGGGGGGGGGGGGGGGGCGGCTAGAGGAAAGGGGGGGCGGGAGGTGTATATTATAAGAAAGGTGTTTCAGCACAGGTGATTACATTAATAACTTAAGAAGGAAGACCAAGTAGAGAGCATTTTGTCCCTCCTGGAATGGGTCATGTTGGGATGTATGGATTGTGTATATTAATTTTAAACCAATGGTTTATATTAGATTTAAATGAAAAGATTAATACTGCTTGGGTACTGTTTACAGCTCCACCTAATTGAGAGACTGTTATTTTATAAGGTCTCTTGGAACAGAGATAACTTAAACAAGCTTAAAATACACAAACAAAATAAAATCTATAATTTATCTTGTCACATGCAAGAATAGCAGCAGCCTCTGTACTACTTACACACTGGGACAGGACTCAGGAGGACTGTGTGTGTGTGTGTGTGTGTGTGTGTGTGTGTGTGTGTGTCTCTCTCTCTCCGGACCTGAATGCTCTCATTAGATAACAGGTTACACAGGACCCAGACACCCAAGCAGAGAGGAGAAGCTGGGATCACTGGGCCAAGTTCAGCTCTCATGTCGTAACATATCATGTCAGCCCTGCAGCACAGCTGATGCCTACATGTCTTGCAGATATATTGGTATGTCTGACTATATGTACAGACGACCCATTGACCACCTATACAATGGCTGCAGGACCGCTGACACTGATGTCACAGCTGTGAAGGCAAATTCAAATGCCCTCCCAGCTGTGATGTCTGGACCGACATATCGAGTGGCTGATCGATATGTGTGTATGCTTAACAGAATCGGTTGGCGCGATGGCCAGTCGGCAGATATATTTGTGTAGTGTGTACCGGGCATAACTGTGCACTTTGGTAATACCATGTAGCACTGCAGGTGGTGTGGATTTAAAATGTACAAAGAAAGATTTGTTGAGGTGGCAGGTCCAAACTGAAATGTAAATTTCAGTGTAAAATAAAGCTGTCCAACATTTGTGGGCTACATGCACAAGCAGCCAGTATTTACCCCACATGCAAAAAGATGTTATGTATTTGCACTTCTTGCAGTGAAACATGGTTTGTCCAAGTTACTTACTCTTTCTTACTTTGGGCCTCATCCAGACCTGATCGCACGCTAGATTTTTTCACTGCGCTGCGATCAGGTCAGAACTGCGCATGCGTATGCACCACAATTTGCAGGCGCATCGTACGGTGCAAAGCGGATTGTTGCTGTGCGATGGGTTTTACGACGAATCCAATTACACAGCCGATCGCAAGGATATTGACAGGATGAGGGCGTTTGTGGGTGTCAACCGACCGTTTTCTGGGAGTGTCTGGAAAAACGCATGCGTGTCCAAGCGTTTGCAGGGCGGGTGTCTGACGTCAATTCCGTGACTGAACAGGCTGAAGTGATCGCAGCGGCTGAGTAAGTTCTTGGCAACTCAGAAACTGCACAAAACTTTTTTGTACCGCCCGGCTGCACATGCGGTCGCAATCTTGCAAAGCAAAAATACACTCCCCTATAGGCGGCGACCATATGATCGCAGCGCTGCAAAAAATAGCTAGCGAGCGATCAGGTCTGAATGAGGCCAATTATTCCCAGCTTGGGGGGTAATTCCAAGTTGATCGCAGCAGGAAATTTTTTAGCAGTTGGGCAAAACCGTGTGCACTGCAGGGGTGGCAGATGTAACATGTGCACAGAAAGTTAGATTTGGGTGGGTTATTTTGTTTCTGTGCAGGGTAAATACTGGCTGCTTTATTTTTACACTGCAATTTAGATTTCAGTTTGAGCACACCCCACCCAAATCTAACTCTCTCTGCACATGTTATATCTGCCTCCCCTGCAGTGCACATGGTTTTGCCCAATTGCTAACAAACTTGCTGCTGCGATCAACTCTGAATTACCCCCATGATTGCTAAGACTAGGCCTTATCCTTTATTTTCTGTGGGGAGATGGCTTTCTGTATATGATTGGGGAAGGAGATGTAAATAAAGTCAGTGGAGAATAAAATAAATTTTCATTTATGTGGTCCACTACATTTAATTACATTTCTTTGTATTTTTCCCTGTTAATTAAAATAAATGTATTGTTTGAAAAGTAATTATTCAAACAATTTTGATTACAATATAATAATAATGAGACTTTTTTTTCAAAAGTAATAAGCTTAAAAGATCAGAGATTGTGATATAAAGTATAGGTATGGTGGGGAATTATGTCAGAAGAAGTGAGAGTATATTGTGCCAAAGACAAGAAGCACCATTGGTGTCTATTCTTCCGTTTGTAAATAGTGCACCACTACCTTGTCCCAATTGATGCCGATATACCCAGTTTACCGTCCCTGAAAGCAGTGTTTGACCTGAGGTTGGGTGGGAGTTAGTTTATGGAGATGTTGGGCAGGAGTGGGAGTTAAGTTATGGGAGATGTTGAGTAGGAATAGGAGTTAAGTTATGGGAGATGTTGAGCAGGAGTGGGAGTTAACTTATGGGACATGTTGAGCAGGAATGGAAGTTACAATATGGGAGATGTTGAGCAGGAGTGGGAGTTAAGTTATGGGAGATGTTGAGCAGGAATGGGAGTTAAGTTATGGGAGATGTTGAGCAGGAGTGGGAGTTAACTTATGGGAGATGTTGAGTAAAGGCAGAAGTTAACTTATGGGAGATGTTGAGCAGCAGTGGGAGTTAACTTATGAAAGATGTTGAGTAAAGGCGGAAGATAACTTATGGGAGATGTTGAGCAGGAGTGGGAGTTAAGTTATGGGAGATGTTGAGCAGGAGTGGGAGTTAAGTTATGGGAGATGTTGAGCAGGAATGGGAGTTAAGTTATGGGAGATGTTGACCCGGAGTCGGAGTTAACTTATAGGAGATGTTGAGTAAAGGCGGGAGTTAACTTATGGGAGATGTTGAGTAGGAGTTGGAGTTAAGTTATGGGAGATGTTGCGTAAAGGCGGGAGTTAACTTATGGGAGATGTTGAGCAGGAATGGGAGTTAAGTTGTGGGAGGTGTTGAGCAGGAATGGAAGTTAAGTTATGGGAGATGTTGAGCAGGAATGGGAGTTAAGTTATGGGAGATGTTGAGCAGGAATGGGAGTTAAGTTATGGGAGATGTTGAGCAGAAATGGGAGTTAAGTTATGGGAGATGTTGAGCAGGATTGGGAGTTAACTTATGGGAGATGTTGAGCAGGAGTGGGAGTTAAGTTATGGGAGATGATGAGCAGGAGTGGGAGTTAAGTTATGGGAGATGTTGAAAAAGTGTGAAAGTTAAGTTATGGGAGATGAAGAGCAAGTGTGGGAGTTAAATTATGGGAGATGTTGACCAAGAGTGGGAGTTAAGTTATGGGAGATGTTGAGCAGGAGTGGGAATTAAATTATGGTAGATGTTGAGCAGGATTGGGAGTTAAATTACGGGAAATATTGAGCAGAGGTGGAAGTGGAGTTATGGGAAATGTTAAGTGGAGGTGGGAGCTAAGTTATGGGAGATGTTGAGCAGGAATGGGAGTTAAGTTATGGGAGATGTTAAGCGAGGGTGGGAGTTATGTTATGGGTGTTATTCAATGGAATGGAAGAATGTAAATATTTTTAGGATACAATTAGTTCTGCAATTTGAAGCAATTTTATATTGTAAGACAGCCTATGGGAAGCAGGGATGACCGTGAAAGAAAAGATATGATTGTTGTACTGTTAATGTATGCTTTTAGTTTTTAATTCTGTTCTTTTATTCTTACATATATGCTCTGATGAATCCCTGAATGCACTAGTGTCTCTGAAAGGCAATTCTAGATATGAGAAGCATCCCAACAGCTGTGTAATGAAAGTGTTAACATGCATAATAGCTTTATAAATTGGGACTTCGCAATTGTCCAATTATCAAGTTCCTTTTTTGTTTTTTTATTGCAGTTTTTTTCCCCGCTGATCTCCTACTGTGCTAGCCTGTTCTTTCTCCATAGAATTTACATAATGTTAAATTAACATAGGAAAATTCACTGAATCGTGTGAATAGCAATTTATATTACACGGCTTAGTAAAATCAGCCTGTAAATGTGAGGCATAAATAGAATGATTGAGAAAATAGGAACAACACTGTATAACTCAATCAAAGCAATTTCCATGACAACAAAACGTTTTATTCAAGGCAGTGTTTCTTAGTGTCTGTTTATGACGGAGAAGAGAAGAGCAGGGGCCTCAAAAAGTATCAGTAACTCAACAAGATTGTGGCTCAAGAAAATCATTGTAATGGGTATGACATTTTGGCAGAAAGTGCATGGTGAAACATCAGAAACATACAGGCTCCTGCAAACTGACATTTATTTTGTGAATAACTGTCCTCCATTAGCTAAATTTGTAATCTTGGACATAAATTGTGTACTGCGGGGATTGTTTCCATGATAACATATGTTGCTATTCATTATTCACAACAAACTGTATCTATCAAACTACAGTAACTGTGATTCTGGGGTTTTACTAGATGATTTCAGGCGTAAATTCTATTTAAGTGTCAGGAATAAAGTTTTACAACAAACCGCAGTATCATTGTGCAAAAACATAAAAAACATTAGAGCTATCCTTTAATAGAGCCTTCAGCCCAAGGATTCATGTGTATTCTTTGTATTAGTGTATTAATAGCTGGTTTATATCCCTTTGTATTTTTGAGGAGCTTGTGATAGATAACTCCACCATTAGATGTACTGTCTCCATACCACCTATTAGGTCGACACCTATTGGTCGACAGTGGCTAGGTTGACACTAGAAATAGGTCGACATGAAAAAAGTTTTTCATGTTTTTTTGGTGTAATTTTCTTCGTAAAGTGACCGGAAACCCCAATTAGTGCACCGTGTCCCCTCTCATGGCTCGCTTCGCTCACCATGCTTCAGGCAAGGTGCCTCGCTCTGCTACCGCTTCACTCGGCACAGGTTACCGTTCCCAAATGTAGTGCACGTGGATCGTAAAGTATGAAAAAGTAAAAAAAAAACAATAAAAAAAAACCTCATGTCGATCTTTTTGCATGTTGACTTTGTTCATGTCGAACTATTTGTAGTGTCGACCTAGCCACTGTCGACCAATGGGTTTCGACCTAAGTGCTGTTGACCCAAAGTCCGGATACCATACCAGCTATATAAATCTAGACACAAAATGCAAAACCAATGTACAAGTTGAAATGGGAAGAAGAGCTGGTGGTGAGCTGTCCAAATTATTGTTACCGCTTTTACAAATAATCAAGACCTAGCATTTCTCGGTGTGGTTTACTCATAAGACGGTTTTGCCATGGGTATATTAGATAGTCAGGACCCTTCAGAATGGATAACACAGTAGTATCCTTAAAGTGATTGAACAGCCAATGTTTTGTTCCTAATTCTGTCTAACGTTACATACAGTATGAACAACAAGAACTGAGAGACATAGGAAAGTAATATAGTGAATTAGTGGCGTAAACGCATGTGAATTTCCAGTTAGAGACACTCCCGCACAAGGTTTTTAATAAATGGTATTATAGAGGGAATATAAATAACATGACAATTTGTATTGATAGCACCAATATTTCAACACAAATCCATATAAATGGTGCTGCTAGTTGATTTGGATATACATATACGACAAGAAGAGAAGGAATCAACTTTTATTAGCAGCACTCTTTCCCTTACGTGAAAATTTTTAATTCTTCTTTAATAGAAATAACTTGTTTATAATTTTATTAATAATCTTGTAAAAATAAAGAAGAAATTTCAATACCCATATGTGATGTTGATGTCTTTTATTGGCATCACATGTGATGTATCTAATGTCCCCTTGCTTTTAAGGGGTCACGTAGAGTGAAATTTATGTAAATGCATGTGAGCCAGCTGTGGGCAGCCATTTTTAAATGGCTGATCTGTTAATAGTTGCATTGTGCAATATACGACTTCTCTCATGACCAAAGAGAACAAAAAACATTTGATGAATGAAATCTATCCAATGAAGTATGAGATAAATAGACGTGCCAAAAGCACACTTTCATCAGGGAGACATGTGTCTGGTTTGGTATTTACCACTGTATTTTAAATACTTTCATGTATGGTAAAAAAAAATCCTTATACATAAATCAATTCGTTAGTCCAAAATCAATTCAATCAACAAGTAAATGGAAAATATCAAACCAGAAGAATGTAGATGTATTATACAGTAGCTAAGTGCCATTCCTGAAGAATTACTAAAGTCTCTTAAAAGGAAAAAGGAAGTTGTTAGCAAACAATCAGGTTCCAGCTTTCATTTATATAGTATAGTTTAGAAAGTGATAACGAGAATCTGACTGGTTGCTGTCGGCAACACGTCGACTTTTGCTATTTAGAAGTTTTCGTAAATCTACAAGTCCTCAATGTAGAGATGAAGGTAAAAAAAACAATGATATCACATTCACATTATTGACATCTATCTGCCTGGACAAAGCAGTTACCAGCCAGGGTACAGCAAAGCATATTCCTGGATGTAAATGAAATTGGTCATGTTGGGATGTGTGGGAAAAGTCAGGTTACATTATAACACAAATTACATCTAAAAAGTGGTGGCAACACTCCAGAATTGCATCTCAAAATGTCTGGAACCCACTGAAAAGAACATGACATACTTCAGTAAGGTCCAGTGCCATAACGAGGGGTGGGAACCAGAGCCACTGCACATTGTAAAAGGTTACCCCTATGGAACCCTGTAGAGCAGAGCTTTTCAACCTTTTACAACTCGCGGCACACTGAACAAGATTTAAATATTGCCAAGGCACAGTCAAATATAATGGTGATGCATGGTGCAGTTGCGTGTCCTAGGATGTCATGTTGCAGCTTCTCCATAGGTAACACCTGAGCCACATCTGAGAAAGCCAGAAGAGCCCAACACTGCCCTTGCCCAAAATTAGAACTGGCTCAGCAACCACTAAACCCACCAGTATTGATCGTTCCAGGGCCTCAGTAGCAGCAAAACACTGATGGGCCTGGCTGTGCTTCTATGGCGGCACACCTGGAGACTGCTCTGTAGAGGCACCTTACCACCCTTTTGAGGCACCCTCTGCTCCGGCCCTTGCTGCATGAAGTCATGACATCAGGTGCACCAGGGTGGAGAGTGACTGCTAGGGGTGCAGATGTGCCTTGCTATGGTACTGGTAAGGTCACTAGGTTCTAGTATTGTGTATCGATCCAGTGCATGCCCTCTATTGCATGTTGACATGTCCACTTTAGTAGACAACATTCCACATTTAATGTACCAACTAGTTTGTATATTCCCCACCATTGTTCTTGTGGTTCTACATATGTGGGATAAGTAGATACAAGATTTATAGACAACCCTCAAATTTCTAAAAGTCTTAATGGAGTCTGCTTTCCATAACTAATGGTTATTTATTTGCTAGGAAAAGAGCAATGCTTGGTGAACGGAATGATCATGTACCATGGAGCAGCCTGGTCCCCTCGCCAATGTACCTTATGTGTTTGTGAGCAAGGAAAGCAGCTGTGTGAACCGGTGGATTGTGAGGATGTCACTTGTCCTGATGGAAAGTTACAAACACCCCCAAACGGGTGCTGCCCAGTCTGCGTGAAGTCAGGTGAGGGATTTATGGAGATGTGTCTAGAGGTGTAATCAGAGTTCTGGCCTGCAATGTTTCTTTTATTTATCAAGTTATTACCTGGCGTCCAATAAAACCCCTCCAGGGACCAGCAACATAGGGAATAGACTGTGAGGCTGCATATTCATTTACTAATCGGCTATCTGATGGACAGCTACTATAGATGGTATGGATATAGGGGGTCATTCCGAGTTGATCGCTAGCTGCATTTGTTCACAGCACAGCAATCAGGCTAAAAAGCAGCAGTTCTGCGCATGCGTATGCGGCGCAATGCGCACGCGCGACGTACTGGCACAACGAATGATGTCATTTTGCACATGGTCTAGCGATGCATTTCAGTCGCACTGGTTGCCGCAGAGTGGTTGACATAAAGTGGGCGTTTCTTGGTGGCAACTGACGGTTTTCAGGGAGTGGTCGGGAAAACGCAGGCGTGGCTGGGCGAACACTGGGCGGGTGTGTGTCGTCAGATCCGGAACTGAACAGGCTGAAGTGATCGCAAGCGCTGAGTAGGTTTTGAGCTACTCTGAAACGACACAATTTTTTTTCTCTGACGTCCTAGTGGATGCTGGGAACTCCGTAAGGACCATGGGGAATAGCGGCTCCGCAGGAGACTGGGCACAAAAGTAAAGCTTTAGGACTACCTGGTGTGCACTGGCTCCTCCCCCTATGACCCTCCTCCAAGCCTCAGTTAGATTTTTGTGCCCGGCCGAGAAGGGTGCACACTAGGGGCTCTCCTGAGCTTCTTAGTGAAAGTTTAGTTTTAGGTTTTTTATTTTCAGTGAGACCTGCTGGCAACAGGCTCACTGCATCGAGGGACTAAGGGGAGAAGAAGCGAACTCACCTGCGTGCAGAGTGGATTGGGCTTCTTAGGCTACTGGACACCATTAGCTCCAGAGGGACCGAACACAGGCCCAGCCTCGGAGCTCGGTCCCAGAGCCGCGCCGCCGGCCCCCTTACAGAGCCAGAAGCGAGAAGAGGTCCGGAAAAATCGGCGGCAGAAGACATCAGTCTTCAACAAGGTAGCGCACAGCACTGCAGCTGTGCGCCATTGTTACTCAGGCACACTTCACACTCCGGTCACTGAGGGTGCAGGGCGCTAGGGGGGGGGCGCCCTGAGCAGCAATGTAAAACACCTTGGCTGGCATAAATACACCACATATAACCCCCAGGGCTATATGGATGTATTTTAACCCCTGCCAGAACTCACCAAAAGCGGGAGAAAAGGCCGCCGAGAAGGGGGCGGAGCCTATCTCCTCAGCACACTGGCGCCATTTTCTCTCACAGCTCCGTTGGAGGGAAGCTCCCTGGCTCTCCCCTGCAGTTACTACACTACAGAAAAGGGTTAAAAAAGAGAGGGGGGCACTAATTAGGCGCAGTATTAATAAAACAGCAGCTATAAGGGGAAAAACACTTATATAAGGTTATCCCTGTATATATATAGCGCTCTGGTGTGTGCTGGCATACTCTCCCTCTGTCTCCCCAAAGGGCTAGTGGGGTCCTGTCCTCTATCAGAGCATTCCCTGTGTGTGTGCTGTGTGTCGGTACGTTGTGTCGACATGTATGAGGAGGAAAATGGTGTGGAGACGGCGCAATGGCCTGAAATGGAGATGTCACCCCCTAGGGAGTCGACACCTGAGTGGTTGAGCTTATGGAAGGAATATGTGACAGTGTCAGCTCTTTACAAAAGATTGATGACATGAGACAGCCGGCGACTCAGCCTGTGCCTGTCCAGGGGTCTCAAAAGCCATCAGGGGCTCTAAAACGCCCGTTACCGTAGATGGCAGATACAGACGCCGACACGGATACTGACTCCAGTGTCGACGATTAAGAGACGAATGTGACTTCCAGTAGGGCCACACGTTACATGATTGAGGCTATGGAAAATGTTTTTACACATTTCTGATAATACCAGTACCACTAAAAACGGTATTATGTTGGGTGAGAAAAAACTGCCTGTAGTTTTTCCTGCATCTGAGGAATTAAATAAAGTGTGTGATGATGCGTGGGTTTCCCCCGATAAAAACTGTTAATTCCTAAAAAGTTATTAGCATCATACCCCTTCCCGCCAGAGGATAGGGCACGTTGGGAAACACCCCCTAGGGTGAATAAAGCGCTCACACGCTTGTCTAAAGGCACGGCCGCCCTTAAGGAACCTGCTGACAGAAAGCAGTAAAATGTATATACACTCACACGGGTGTGATACTACGACCAGCAATCGCCTCAGCCTGGATGTGCAGTGCTGGGGTGGCTGGGTCGGATTCCCTGACTGACAATATTGATACCCTAGATAGGGACAGCATATTACTGACTAAAGATGCAGTTCTATATATGCGTGATGCACAGAGGGATATTTGCCGACTGGCATCAAGAGTAAGTGCGCTGTCCATTTCTGCCAGAGAGGGTTATGGACAAGACAGTGGTCAGGTGATGCTGATTCCAAAAGGCATATGGAAGTATCGCCTTATAAAAGGGAGGAGTTATTTGGGGTAGGTCTAACAGACCTGGTGGCCACGGCAACGGCTGGGAAATCCACATTTTTACCCCAGGTAGCCTCTCAACATAAGAAGACGCCGTATTATCAGGCGCAGTCCTTTGGGCCCCATAAGGGCAAGCAGGCAAAAGGCTCCTCATTTCTGCCCCGTGGCAGAGGGAGAGGAAAAAGGCTGCAGCAAACAGCCAGTTCCCAGGAACAGAAGCCCTCTCCCGTTTTCTGCCAAGTCCTCAGCATGACGCTGGGGCTTTACAAGCGGACTCAGGCACGGTGGGTGCCCGTCTCAAAAATTTCAGCGTGCAGTGGGCTCACTCACAGGTGGACCCCTGGATCCTTCAGGTGGTATCTCAGGGGTACAAATTGGAATTCGAGACGTCTTCCCCTCGCCGTTTTCTAAAGTCTGCTTTACCGACGTCTCCCTCAGACAGGGAGGCAGTATTGGAAGCCATTCACAAGCTGTATTCCCAGCAGGTGATAATCAAGGTACCCCTCCTACAACAGGGAAAGGGGTATTATTCCACGCTGTTTGTGGTACCGAAGCCGGACGGCTCGGTGAGACCTAATTTAAATCTGAAATCCTTGAACACTTACATACAAAGGTTCAAATTCAAGATGGAGTCACTCAGAGCGGTGATTGCAAACCTGGAAGAAGGGGATTATATGGTGTCTCTGGACATCAAGGATGCTTATCTCCATGTCCCAATTTACCCTTCTCACCAAGGGTACCTCAGGTTTGTGGTACAGAACTGTCACTATCAGTTTCAGAAGCTGCCGTTTGGTTTGTCCACGGCACCCCGGGTCTTTACCAAAGTAATGGCCGAAATGATGATACTCCTTCGAAGGAAGGGAGTTTTAATTATCCCTTACTTGGACGATCTCCGGATAAGGGCAAGATCCAGGGAACAGTTGGTAGTCGGGGTAGCACTATCTCAAGTAGTGTTGCGGCAGCACGGTTGGATTCTTAATATTCCAAAATCGCAGCTGATCCCGACGACACGTCTTCTATTCCTAAGGATGATCCTGGACACAGTCCAGAAAAAGGTGTTTCTCCAGGAGGAGAAAGCCAGGGAGTTATCCGAACTAATCAGAAACCTCCTAAAACCAGGCCAAGTGTCAGTGCATCAGTGCACAAGGGTCCTGGGAAAAATGGTGGCTTCCTACGAAGCAATTCCATTCGGCAGATTCCACGCAAGAACTTTCCAGTGGGACGTGCTGAAAAAAATGGTCCGGATCGCATCTTCAGATGCATCAGCGGATAACCCTGTCACCAAAGACAAGGGTGTCTCTTCTGTGGTGGTTGCAGAGTGCTCATCTTCTAGAGGGCGCAGATTCGGCATTCAGGACTGGGTCCTGGTGACCACGGATGCCAGCCTGCGAGGCTGGGGAGCAGTCACACAGGGAAGAAATTTCCAGGGCTTGTGGTCAAGCCTGGAGACATCAATTTACATAAATATCTTGGAGCTAAGGGCCATTTACAATGCCCTAAGCCAAGCAAAACCTCTGCTTTAAGGTCAGCCGGTGCTGATCCAGTCGGACAACATCACGGCAGTCGCCCACGTAGACAGACAGGGCGGCACAAGAAGCAGGAGGGAAATGGCAGAAGCTGCAAGGATTTTTCGCTGGGCGGAAAATCATGGGATAGCATTATCAGCAGTGTTCATTCCGGGAGTGAACAACTGGGAAACAGACTTCCTCAGCAGAAGTCTTCCACATGATTGTAAACCGTTGGGAAAAACCAAAGGTGGACATGATGGCGTCCCGCCTAAACAAAAAATTGGACAGGTATTGCGCCAGGTCAAGGGACCCTCAGGCAATAGCTGTGGACGCGCTGGTAACACCGTGGGTGTACCAGTCAGTGTATGTGTTCCCTCCTCTTCCTCTCTTACCAAAAGTACTGAGAATTATAAGACGGAGGGGAGTAAGAATATACTCGTGGCTCCGGATTGGCCAAGAAGGACTTGGTACCCGGAACTTCAAGAGATGCTCACGGAGGACCCGTGGCCTCTACCTCTAAGAAGGGACCTGCTCCAGCAAGGACCCTGTCTATTCCAAGACTTACCGCGGCTGCGTTTGACGGCAGGGCGGTTGAACGCCGGATCCTGAAGGAAAAAGGCATTCCGGATGAAGTCATCCCTACCCTGATCAAAGCCAGGAAGGATGTAACTGCAAAGCATTATCACCGCATTTGGCGAAAATATGTTGCGTGGTGCGAGGCCAGTAAGGCCCCGATGGAGGAATTTCAACTAGGTCGATTCCTGCATTTCCTGCAAACAGGAGTGTCTATGGGCCTAAAATTGGGGTCCATTAAGGTTCAAATTTCGGCCCTGTCAATTTTCTTCCAGAAAGAACTAGCTTCAGTTCCTGAAGTTCAGACGGTTGTAAAAGGGGTACTGCATATACAGCCTCCTTTTTGTGCCTCCAGTGGCACCTTGGGATCTCAATGTAGTTTTGGGGTTCCTAAAGTCACAATGGTTTGAACCACTTGAATCTGTGGAGTTAAAATATCTCACATGGAAAGTGGTCATGCTGTTGGCCCTGGCCTCGGCCAGGCGCGTGTCAGAATTGGCGGCTTTATCCTGTAAAAGCCCTTATCTGATTTTCCATTCAGACAGGACGGAATTGAGGACTCGTCCTCATTTTCTCCCTAAGGTGGTTTTCAGCGTTTCATCTGAACCAACCTATTGTGGTACCTGCGGCTACTAGTGACTTGGAGGACTCCAAGTTGTTGGACATAGTCAGGGCCCTGAAAATATATGTTTCCAGGACGGCTGGAGTCAGAAAATCTGACTCGCTGTTTATCCTGTATGCGCCCAACAAGTTGGGTGCTCCTGCTTCTAAGCAGACTATTGCTCGTTGGATTTGTAATACAATTCAGCTTGCACATTCTGTGGCAGGCCTGCCACAGCCAAAATCTGTAAAAGCCCATTCCACAAGGAAGGTGGGCTCATCTTGGGCGGCTGCCCGAGGGGTCTCGGCTTTACAACTTTGCCGAGCAGCTACTTGGTCAGGGGCAAACACGTTTGCAAAATTCTACAAAATTGATACCCTGGCTGAGGAGGACCTGGAGTTCTCTCATTCGGTGCTGCAGAGTCATCCGCACTCTCCCGCCCGTTTGGGAGCTTTGGTATAATCCCCATGGTCCTTACGGAGTTCCCAGCATCCACTAGGACGTCAGAGAAAATAAGAATTTACTTACCGATAATTCTATTTCTCGTAGTCCGTAGTGGATGCTGGGCGCCCATCCCAAGTGCGGATTGTCTGCAATACTTGTACATAGTTATTGTTAACTAAATCGGGTTATTGTTGTTGTGAGCCATCTATCCAGAGGCTCCTCTGTTATCATGCTGTTAACTGGGTTCAGATCACAGGTTGTACGGTGTGATTGGTGTGGCTGGTATGAGTCTTACCCGGGATTCATATATCCTTCCTTATTGTGTACGCTCGTCCGGGCACAGTATCCTAACTGAGGCTTGGAGGAGGGTCATAGGGGGAGGAGCCAGTGCACACCAGGTAGTCCTAAAGCTTTACTTTTGTGCCCAGTCTCCTGCGGAGCCGCTATTCCCCATGGTCCTTACGGAGTTCCCAGCATCCACTACGGACTACGAGAAATAGAATTATCGGTAAGTAAATTCTTATTTTTGTATCCGCTCTGCGATAAAAACGTTTGCACTTCTGCTAAGCTAAAATACACTCCCAGTGGGAGGCGGCATAGCGTTTGCACGGCTGCTAAAATCTGCTAGCGAGCTATCAAATCGGAATGACCCCCATATTTCAGATTGCTAAACATGTAGTTTGTTGGCAGTACCTGGGGTTGTAGCAGGTTTAGTAGGGAGATTTGCTTTGAGAAGAGCCGGCTTTTACAAATTTGTAACCTAGTCCACTCATAGGTAGGTACAGCCTGTGACCATGTTTTTCAAGTGGAAATAAATGCAATCCAGTTCTAAACCAACAGAAAGTGAACTATATTGTCTTGCCCTCCAGTGTCAGCACATCTAAAGGCAATCAGAAAATCAGATGTTAGCCATCAGCCATTGCCTTACTATTTTATCCATTAAATTTGGCGTATGAAGTTCTCTACAATTGGGGTCATGGAGTGGTTGGTCAACTTCTTCCAGACAGGATGTCCCAAACCACAGCGTAGACGAGTGTTTCCCAATCACAGACTTCAGGGAATGTTTTTCTGTTCTCCTCACAGAATCATAAGTGAATTAATTAACCCCACCGGTGGATCTTTTAAGTTACACAAAGAATAACTGATACTGTAATCAGAGATGACCAACCATTTGGAGACCAAGGGGGATATTTATCAAAGCTTGGAGATAGATAAAGTGGAGAGAGGTAAAGTTCCAACCATTCAGCTCCTGTCATTTTTCAACCACAGCATGTAACATGGCAGCAAGAAGCTGATTGGTTGGTACTTTATCTCTCTCCGCTTTAACTCCCTCCACGCTTTGATAAATCTAGAGCTAAGTGCCAAATAATATCTATAGATAATGCAAACAGCAATGTTCCTTAGACCTCTTCACAATACCCTCGGACATCCCCACATGCTGCGGAACTCTCCAGAGGTGGGCTGGGCCAGGGAGGCAGAGCTTCTTGGAAGGCAGGCATAAAATGCTGCCAGGCTGCTCTGATTGTAAAGTACACAGAATTGCCAGGAAGCATTTTCTACCTGCCTCCCAGCCTGCAGCCATACAGTAAATGGCTATCAGCATGCTGATTGGTGGATGGCTGGAGCTATTCACCAGTCAGAATGCAGCATTATCTACCTGCCTCCCAGCCTGCAGCCATACAGTGGGGTGTAGTACGGGTGACCGGCGGTCTCCTGACCGCCGGTCACCTTACCGACGCGGGGATCCCGGCAGCATACCGACGCCGGGATCCCGGCGGGGAAGGGCGAGTGCAGCAAGCCCCTTGCGGGCTCGCTGCGCTCGCCACGCTGCGGGCTCGGTGGCGACCTGCGGTCGCCACGGGTTCTATTCCCACTCTATGGGTGTCGTTGACACCCACGAGTGGAAATAGTCCCTGTTGGTCGGCATGCCGACCATCGGGATAGTGAGCCGTCGGGCTCACGGAGGAGGTCATGTGACTGTCGGTCAGCCGACCGGCGGTCACATGACTACCACCCATACAGTGAATGGCTATCAGCATGCTGATTGGTGGATGGATGGAGCTATTCACCAGTCAGAATGCAGCATTATCTACCTGCCTCCCAGCCTGCAGCCATACAATGAATGGCTGTGAGCATGCTGATTGGTGGATGGCTGGAGTTATCCACCAGTCAGAGTGCAGCATTATCTACCTGTCTCCAAGCCTGCAGCCATACAGTGAATGGCTGTCAGCATGCTGATTGGTGGATGGCTGGAGCTATACACCAATCAGAGTGCTGACAGCCATTCCCTGTATGGAGATACAGTGCGGGACTGCAGGTGGGGTAAGTTACAATTTTTTTTTCACTTATTCCTGTGAATGGGCGGCTAGGGATCCCAGTGCATTGTTTTGCTCAGGGCATGCAATGCTGTTAAGACGGCCCTGCTTCACACTCCCACGGGCTCCTAGCTCCTTACTGCTTTATTATCATATGTGTTATAGATTGTGACACTTATTAACAAAAATCCTACCCATAAATGTCTGCTGTGTAAGACTACAGTCACCTCAATGAAGCCTCTGGCCAATCTCAATAGGACATTAAAAGTTTTGAGTTCTCTCAAGCCAAGTGGTGGCCCCCGTCCTTGTGGACCTACAGTAATTGCCCCTTATGCACTACTATTAGAATGCCCATTTGGTTGCATGTAATATTGGGCCCATGTTTAAGTTAAATCTGTAGATTATTTTCTGCCAGAACCTCTTGTCTAATAGATCTGCTAGATAATAATCATATTTCATTTTTCTTGGCATATTAATTACATGGTTTGCAAGATTCCTTTCATTGGACTAGAATAGCTGTGATGGAATTAAGGAAATCCATATTACAGGTTGAGTATCCCATATCCAAATATTCTGAAATACGGAATATTCCGAAATACAGAATTTTCTGAGTGAGAGTGAGATAGTGAAACCTTTGTTTTCTGATGGCTCAATGTACACAAACTTTGTTTACTACACAAAGTTATTAAATATATTGTATTAAATGACCTTCAGGCTGTGTGTATAAGGTGTATATGAAACATAAATGAATTGTGTGTATGTACACAAACTTTGTTTAATGCACAAAGGGGGTCATTCCGACCTGATTGCACGCTGCACTTCTTCGCAGCGGTGCGATCGGGTCAGAACTGCGCATGCGCGGTGTGCGCATTGCGCACGCACGTCGTTGCCCGGCGATGGCTGTCGCCGGGCATCGATGCCGGGAGCGAGGAAAGCGGTCGCAGTGGCGACCGCAAGAAGATTGACAGGAGGAAGGCGCGTCGGGGCGTCAACTGACCGTTTTCCGGGAGTGGTCCAGCGAACGCAGGCATGTCCAGGTGTTTTGAGGGCGGCTGTCTGATGTCAAATCCGGGACCTGCATCACTGGATCCGTCGCAAATGGTAAGTAGGTCTAGGGCTGGTCTTGTTTTGCTACAAACTTCGCGTTCGCAGCCCTGCTATGCTAAAATACGCTCCCCCATAGGCGGCGTCAGGTTGATCGCACGAGCAGCAAAAAGTTGCTACGTGCAATCAACTCGGAATGACCCCCAAAGTTATTAAAAATATTGTCTAAAATGACCTTCAGGCTGTGTGTATAAGGTGTATATGAATCATAAATGCATTCTGTGCTTAGACCTGGGTCCCATCGCCATGATATCTCATTATGGTATGCAATTATTCCAAAATACAGAAAAATCCGATATCCAAAATACTTCTGGTCCCAAGCATTTTGGATATGGGATACTCAACCTGTATTAATGTCTAGGCTTGCAAATAACAATATTAACATTCATCTACATACTGTATGTACATATATGACTGTGAGCAGATCTGTATGTCTGCAGTAAAGTTGTGTTATACTTCAGTATCAAAACAGGCTCCACTTGAGTCAGCATCAAAAGTTGATGAAGGAAAAGTAATAGACCAAAGAAGTGAGGGAAAGAAAAAGGACACGAAGATGCTGAAAGTCAAAGGGGATATCGCAAGGACCTCATCCAAACCAGCCGTGGCACCTAATTCAGCAGTGTATAGTAATGTTACAGCTAATAGGACCCAGAAATTAAAGAAAACACCAGTGGTAAGCAGACTGGTTAATGTTACTGAGCGGAAAGCTAAAAAAAAAGAATTGAATAATGGAAAACAAGAGACTGACCTCCAGAAGAAAGGATTGCCGCTTGTAAAACCAAAGAAAGACACTACTAGAGAGAAAGATTCAGATAAAGAGGATCTGAAGACCACAAGAAAGGAACAACCAAAAGAAGGTAAGAAAGAAATATAGACACACGATAGATCTAGTAGATCATAAATGCCCATTCTGTCTGTTAGCCACCTGAGTTTCGAGCCAGCCTCTGAGGGGTGTGCAGTGTGGGGGCTCGATGGTGTGATTCTAGGTGATTTGTATCATCATTGTCCCTCTCCCTTCATCACAATGATGGAAACTGGTGCTTTCTAACAGCGGGGGTGGGTCTTTGATTGATGATGCAGTTCTCTGGGCCACACCCCTACCTGGACATCTGCCCCCTAGGATCTCTCAGAGGGAGCTGGGAACAAGTTGTCACATATGATTTAGATGTTGGGATTATACAGGGACGACAGTACACTGAAAATCACTTTTACAGTATATGGTGTAAAATTAAGTATATTTAGATTATGGCATACATTTTTATTATAAAATAATGAACCATTTTTATTGTCTTTTATTCCGTTCTCAACAACATTTTAAAAACTTTTTCATAGAAATTTTACAGGTGTAAAATAAACATTACATTTTACAGCTAATTAAAAATCAATTTCTTTTTGTTAAATAATATGAATAAAGTCTATAAAATGGCACAAATAAATAAAGCTACATACATCGTAATATTAAGAACGTAATATGTATATGAGAGCAATGACTAATATAATATATTCGTCATAAAGCAACATTAATATTAGTTTGCAATAGAGATGACCGGGTTCGGTTTTACTCGGATTTACCCGAATCTCCTTATTGGCTATCGGATGTCACGTGTTTTGGTTAACCAATAAGAAAAATCCAGAAAATAAGAAATGGCGATAATTCTGGCGTAAAGAACTGAGTAAATCCGAACCCGCTCATCTCTAGTTTGCAACAAGGTACATTTTAGTTAATTAAAAAGACTGCAATAGTCTACAGTAGTGGTTTTCAACTCCAGGCCTCAAGTACCACCAACAGGCATGTTTTGTGGATGTCTTTAATTCGGCACAGGTGAGATAATCTATGTTGCTCACTAATTATTTCACCGGCTTCCACAGACAGAGATCCAAAAAACATGACCTGCTGGGAAAGCATGAGGAATCTATTCCCACTTACTTTTGATTGCCATACCTGCTTTTTCTGTCTGGTTTCTTTTATTGCATATCTATGTTATGTTACTATTGTTGCACCTAATAGTGTTACAGAATGTTGGTGTTATATTAATAAAGTAGAACGTTGGTGTTATATTAATAAAATATTACATTGTACTAATGGTGTTATTGTCCTTAGAGAAAAAAGCAGTAAGAAAAGGGTCAGCACAACACCCCATCACAAACAAGACGGCGATCATCCAAATGGAAAGGAATAAGCCTGAGGACACAGAGAAGCCGCTTCCCGCACCGACCAGTCCAAGTTTTCCATTGTTTATTCACGCAACACAACCTCACATCCCATCTCTCCCAAGTGGCTGTCTCTTGTCTGAATCCACCATAGCCTGTGCCAACACAAAGATGACCTACCTTCCACTCATGACTGACCTCGGACTGAAGACTCTCTACTTGGCTGGTAGGAGCAAAGCCTTTGAGATTATATTTGTATGGGGGGCATTTATAAAAGCAAGTGTAGAATTTATGTCATGAGGTTTATAGGAACCACACCTCTTTCTGTTTAAAGAATGGGTGATCACATGTAAAGTGTAGGTGGTCATGAAGTTATATCTGGCTGGGTGTGATATAGGTTACTGGCGGTCGGGATGCCAGTGGTCACATGACACTGGCATCCTGACCATGAGAATGCCGACATGGGACGGGGTAATTATTTTACCTTTACCTTGTCCCCTACCTTAACCGTAACCCACCTTGGGTGGTGGCTAGGGCTAAGACACTGGTTAAGGGGCGGCAGGTAGGGCTAAGAGTCGGGGGATGCTACGGCTACCCCCCTAGTGCCTAACCCTAACACCCCTTCCTTTCCCCCGGCCCTAACCCCCACAGTCACCCCGATACTTACCTTTGAGATGCTGGTGGTCAGTTGTCAGGCGCCGGGATTCCAAGTGGTGTCAAGATTCTGGCGTCGGTCACATGACCTGCTGGCATCCCAACTGCCAGGATGCTAACCACATCCCCTCTGGCCACCTCACCAAAAATATGTGTCGGCAGGAATATAAATGTTAGGGGGTTTATCACATCTGGGGGAGATGTGTCATGCCTTGGAGAGAGATAAAGTGGAGAAAGAAAGGCTATGTTTGAAAAAGGACAGTTAGGAGCTGATTGGTTGGTGCTTTATCTCCATCTTCTTTATCTCTCTCCCAAGGCTTAGTAAATAGACCCATTTGTCTTGCAATACTCTCATTCATGTTTGGTTTACATTCTAAAGTTGTGATTTTGTAATGGGTTACTGTAGCACCACCCTTTCCATTTCTTGCTCATTCTTGTGAAATTCCATTTCTTGCTCATTCAGTTTGGGGAAAGGAATACAGTAGCTGGTTTCCACCTTCTCAGACGTACCAAAAATATCCAGCAAGAGTTAGCACTTCCTCGGAAATAGCATGGACTATATTTTGCCGACTTTGGTATTATTATATTTAAAAATATTGATTCATGGTGACAGGTGGACTTTTGTAAAGAGGCACTGGCAACAACTGGCATGCTGTGTTGGCACAGAAGGTAAACATCAATTGTGGTATTGGCATCAGCATTGGGGTGGAACCATTTCTACCCATCTTGGTTAAGCATTAAGTTGATGCCGAGCCGTTCTATTTACATGTGTGCAATAATGGAGCCGCGCTGTCTACAGTCTTCATGTCAGTCTGTTCTTTTTAAGGCTGTGTTGGTAATAATATTTATGTTTCTGTAAAGTCACAAGGTAACATGGAGCGAGAGCAGCTTACGGAGCCTCGCAGTGTATCTGACTCACATCTGTGATCACTTAGTGATCTGACCATGTGCTTAGAAAATAGCTGGAAACAGAGACTTCCCAACCCAGATAAATTAAACTTAATCCGTTAAGCAATAAACTAAACATGCATCACATGATGCTGCGTTTAAGTATTGGAAGTACCTACAGCGAGCTAGCATAGGGAGAAGCATTTAAGGAGATCAGGAGATAGGCTGACAGACCATGTGGTCTGTTACGGAGAGTGGGGCTGATGCAGGGTTTATTGCCAATCAGTTTTGCGCATGGATCTTGCGTGTTTTAGCACTATGGCCCTCATTCCGAGTTGTTCGCTCGGTAAAAATCTTCGCATCGCAGCGATTTTCCGCTTAATGCGCATGCGCAATGTCCGCACTGCGACTGCGCCAAGTAAATTTGCTATGTAGTTAGGATTTTTACTCACGGCTTTTTCATCGTTCTGGCGATCGTAATGTGATTGACAGGAAATGGGTGTTACTGGGCGGAAACAGGCCGTTTTATGGGCGTGTGGGAAAAAACGCTACCGTTTCCGAAAAAAACACAGGAGTGGCTGGAGAAACAGAGGAGTGTCTGGGCGAACGCTGGGTGTGTTTGTGACGTCAAACCAGGAACGACAAGCAGTGAAATGATCGCAGATGCCGAGTAAGTCTGGAGCTACTCAGAAACTGCTACGAGGTGTGTAATCGCAATATTGCGAATACATCGTTCGCAATTTTAAGATGCTAAGATTCACTCCCAGTAGGCGGCGGCTTAGCATGAGCAAATCTGCTAAAATCCGCTTGCGAGCGAACAACTCGGAATGACCTCCTATGTATTCTCCGAAGTCCAGCGTACACAACTCAGTCGCATCTCCACTTGCAGCTGAAGGGGCATAACTAAATGGTAATGGAGCATATGAAGGGTATTCTAACAGTGCTGAAGCGTGTGTATAAATGTGACTACACGTAATTACACTCGGGAGCTGGCTGGCTGACTTAGACCTGGGGGATGTGCACACATCACTGGCCCATTGGCAGCGGTCATTATAGATACAGAACCTAGGGGCTAATTTGTATTACTGCAAGCATGGAGGCGGTGCAGTGCCACGGGGCACAAGAAAAAGAACTGAATAAGGCGGCCCTCCCCGGAGTGTGTTTGTGTATATGAATACAATGTGTGTGGGGGTATACTGTGTGTTGCAACTCATATTTGCCCTATTCTACCGGAATGGCTGGGAGGCTCCCAAATCAGGGGTGCTGCTCCTGGCCGCCCGGATGAGTATTCAAGTCTCCCAGGTCTGGCCGTGCTGACCACCTCTAGAGTAAAGTGGATGATCCATGCTGATGTGATTTGCATTAAGGCCCTCATTCCGAGTTGATCGCTCGCTAGCTACTTTTTGCAGCCATGCAAACGCATATTCGCCGCCCACAGTGGGAGTGTATTTTTGCTTTGCAAGTGTGTGATCGCATGTGCAGCTGAGCGGGACAAAAAAGTTTTTTGCAGTTTCTGAGTAGCCCAGAACTTACTCAGCCGCTGCGATCACTTCAGCCTGTCCAGTCCCGGAATTGACGTCAGACACCTGCCCTGCAAACGCTTGGACACGCCCGCGTTTTTCCAAACACACCCAGAAAACGGTCAGTTGACACCCACAAACGCCTTCTTCCTGTCAATCTCCTTGCGATCGGCTGTGCGAATGATTTCTTCATTAAATCCATCGCCCAGCAATGATTCGCTTTGTATCCGTACAACGCGCCTGCACATTGCGGTGCATACGCATGCGCAGTAGAAACCTGTTCGCTGCGCTGTGAAAAATGGCAGCGAGCGATCAACTCGGAATGACCCCCTAAATTGTGTCATTGCAGTCCTACTGAGACATTTACTAAGCAGTGATAAGAGCAGAGAAGTGAGCCAGTGCAGATGTTACCCCAATCAACCAATCAGCAGCTCCGTATAATTTTATAGTATGCAAATTACGGATGTTACCCCAGTGCTGATTGATTGCCATGGGCAACTTCTCCACTGGCTCACTTCTCCGCTCTTATCACTGCTTAGTAAATGTCCCCCTTAGCCTGCAGCTGCTATAGGATGTACACACACAAACCCCAGCGCGGTGCCATTACACAGGGCACAGCTGACGGGACACTGGAGGAAGTGGGCACATGTATCAGGAGACAGGACTCCTCCAGAGAGCTGACTGACACTTGCCAATATACAAGCACACACACCACTGGGCACTGAGCTAAGGCCGTGATGCCTACAGTATATTGCTCAAACATGGGCTCAGCATCCTGCCAGCTGAAAAGTCACACAGTGGGCGATGTGATGGGTGTGGTAGAACAGATCTACACTATCTGTCAGATAGGTGTGGGGTCCCCTGAACCACCGTACACACTACACCAGGGCCGGCTCCAGGTCTACTAGCACCCTGAGCGAGAAAATGACAAAGCGCCCCCCCCCCCCCCCCCCCCGCGCCATGCGCATGCATACACATGATATGCCCCACAGCAGTGCCATATAAACATGATATGCCCTACAGCAGTGCCAGATACACATGATATGTGCCTCAGCAGTGCCAGATACATATGTCCCCACAGTGCCAGATACATATATGCCCCAGTGCCAGATACATATATGCCCCCAGTGTCAGATACACATGTCCCCACAGTGCCAGATACATATATGCCCCCACAGTGCTAGGTACATATATGCCCCAGTGCCAGATACATATATGCCCCACAGTGCTAGATACACATGTCCCCACAGTGCCAGATACATATATGCCCCCACAGTGCCAGGTACATATATGCCCCAGTGCCAGATACATATATGCCCCCAGTGTCAGATACACATGTCCCCACAGTGCCAGATATGCCCCCAGTGCCAGATACACATGTCCCCAGAGTGCCAGATATGCCCCCAGAGTGCCAGATATGCCCCCAGTGCCAGATACACATGCCCCCACAGTGCCAGATATGCCCCAGTGCCAGATACACATGTCCTTACAGTGCCAGATACACATGCCCCCACAGTGACAGATATGCCCCCAGTGCCAGATACATATGCCCCCCGGGTGCCAGATATGCCCCCAGTGCCAGATACACATGCTCCCACAGTGCCAGATATGCGCCCAGTGCCAGATACACATGCCCCCAAAGTGCCAGATATGCCCCCAGTGCCAGATACACATGCCCCCACAGTGCCAGATATGCCCCCAGTGCCAGATACACATGCCTCCACAGTGCCAGATATGCCCCCAGTCCCAGATACAATGTCCCCACACAGTGCTCCCCCACAAAGTGCTGCTCACCGCGCTGCTGCTGATTCTTGTGGGCGGGGAGGAGAGCACAGCGTGGACCTCTCCTTCCCCTCAGTCTCCGGCGGCTGTGCTCCAATTAGGCGCCGGTCCGCGAGCCAATCAAAGCTCGCAGTCCGGCAGCCAATCAGGAGCCTTAGCTGCCGGTCCGCGAGCTCTGATTGGGTCATGGGCCGGCGCCGCTTACATGAGTGCTTGTGGGAGGCGGGACGGATGCTGCGGCTGCAGTGCAGGGACTTGGCTCCAGGCAGGGCAGGTTCCAATATGGCTGCGCAAGCTAGTGGTGGCCATTAAGTGTGGCGCCCTGTTCGGCTGCTCTATTGGAACATGCCTGGAGCTGGCCCTGCACTACACCTATTATAAATATGCCAGTGCTGAAAGAAGATGTGGGTACATGGACCAATAGGAAGCTGGGAATTCCATTCCTGTGGCTTCATATTGGTCTTTGCCTCACTTCCTTCTACACAGTGTCACACCGTGGCTATGCTACATATGGGAGACAGTTAGGATCCCGACGATCACAATCCCGGCAGTGGAATCCTGAGGACCGACAGTGAGTATTAGGGTTAGACACTAGGGGGAGGGTTAGGCTGTGAGAGTTGTTAGGGATGTTAGGGTAAGGCTGCTGAAGGGAATGGTTAGGGTAAGGCTGCTGAAGGGAATGGTTAGGGTAAGGCTGCTGAAGGGAATGGTTAGGGTAAGGCTGCTGAAGGGAATGGTTAGGGTAAGGCTGCTGAAGGGAATGGTTAGGATAAGGCTGCTGAAGAGAATGGTTAGGGTAAGGCTGCTGAAGGGAATGGTTAGGATAAGGCTGCTGAAGGGAATGGTTAGGGTAAGGCTGCTGAAGGAGATGGTTAGGGTAAGGCTGCTGAAGGGGGTGGTTAGGGTAAGGCTCCTGAAGGGGGTGGTTAGGGTAAGGCTGTAGGGTTAGGGTAAGGCTGCTGAAGGGGATGGTTAGGGTAAGACTGCTGAAGGAGATGATTAGGGTAAGGCTGCTGAAGGGGTGGTTAGGGTAAGGCTCCTGAAGGGGGTGGTTAGGGTAAGGCTGTAGGGGTAGGGTAAGGCTGCTGAAGGTGATGGTTAGGGTAAGGCTGTAGGGTTAGGCTGCTGAAAGGATGGCTAGGGTAAGGCTGTTGGGTTAGGGTAAGGCTGCTGAAGGGGATGGTTAGGGTAAGGCTGTAGGGTTAGGGTAAGGCTGCTGAAGGGTGTGGCTAGGGTAAGGCTGTTGGGTTAGGGTAAGGCTGCTGAAGGGGATGGTTAGGGTAAGGCTGTAGGGTTAGGGTAAGGCTGCTGAAGGGTGTGGCTAGGGTAAGGCTGTTGGGTTAGGGTAAGGCTGCTGAAGGGGATGGTTAGGGTAAGGCTGTAGGGTTAGAGTAAGGCTGCTGAAGAGGGTGGCTAGGGTAAGGCTGTAGGGTTAGGGTAAGGCTGCTAAAGGGGGTGGTTAGGGTAAGGCTGTAGGGTTAGGGTAAGGCTGCTGAAGGGGTGGTTAGGGTAAGGCTGCTGAAGGGGATGGTTAGGGTAAGGCTGTAGGGTTAGGGTAAGGCTGCTGAAGGGGGTGGTTAGGGTAAGGCTGTAGGGTTAGGGTAAGGCTGCTGAAGGGGGTGGTTAGGGTAAGGCTGTAGGGTTAGAGTAAGGCTGCTGAAGGGGGTGGTTAGGGTAAGGCTGTAGGGTTAGGGTAAGGCTGCTGAAGGGGGTGGTTAGGGTAAGGCTGTAGGGTTAGGGTAAGGCTGCTGAAGGGGTGGTTAGGGTAAGGCTGCTGAAGGGGATGGTTAGCATTAGGCTGCAGGAGAGGTGCATTAGGGTTAGAATTCTCATCAAAATGAATCAGGTTTATGACTGTTGGGATTCCGTTGCTGGGATTCTAACTGCTGTATCCAACCCATGACAAACAACAGGCTCCTATGAGGGGAATGCTGTGAAGGATGGTTCTTACCCTGATAGGAAGTGGGGCAGATGTATTAAGCCTGGAGTAGTGATAAACCAGTGATAAGTAGAGATGAGCGCCTGAAATTTTTCGGGTTTTGTGTTTTGGTTTTGGGTTCGGTTCCGCGGCCGTGTTTTGGGTTCGACCGCGCTTTGGCAAAACCTCACCGAATTTTTTTTGTCGGATTCGGGTGTGTTTTGGATTCGGGTGTTTTTTTAAAAAAACACTAAAAAACAGCTTAAATCATAGAATTTGGGGGTCATTTTGATCCCATATTATTATTAACCTCAAAAACCATAATTTCCACTCATTTTCAGTCTATTCTGAATACCTCACACCTCACAATATTATTTTTAGTCCTAAAATTTGCACCAAGGTCGCTGGATGACTAAGCTAAGCGACACTAGTGGCCGACACAAACACCTGGCCCATCTAGGAGTGGCACTGCAGTGTCACGCAGGATGTCCCTTCCAAAAAACCCTCCCCAATCAGCACATGACGCAAAGAAAAAAAGAGGCGCAATGAGGTAGCTGACTGTGTGAGTAAGATAAGCGACCCTAGTGGCCGACACAAACACCGGGCCCATTTAGGAGTGGCACTGCAGTGTCACGCAGGATGTCCCTTCCAAAAAACCCTCCCCAATCAGCACATGACGCAAAGAAAAAAAGAGGCACAATGAGGTAGCTGACTGTGTGAGTAAGATTAGCGACCCTAGTGGCCGACACAAACACCGGGCCCATTTAGGAGTGGCACTGCAGTGTCACGCAGGATGTCCCTTCCAAAAAACCCTCCCCAATCAGCACATGACGCAAAGAAAAAAAGAGGCGCAATGAGGTAGCTGACTGTGTGAGTAAGATTAGCGACCCTAGTGGCCGACACAAACACCGGGCCCATTTAGGAGTGGCACTGCAGTGTCACGCAGGATGTCCCTTCCAAAAAACCCTCCCCAATCAGCACATGACGCAAAGAAAAAAAGAGGCGCAATGAGGTAGCTGACTGTGTGAGTAAGATTAGCGACCCTAGTGGCCGACACAAACACCGGGCCCATTTAGGAGTGGCACTGCAGTGTCACGCAGGATGTCCCTTCCAAAAAACCCTCCCCAATCAGCACATGACGCAAAGAAAAAAAGAGGCGCAATGAGGTAGCTGACTGTGTGAGTAAGATTAGCGACCCTAGTGGCCGACACAAACACCGGGCCCATTTAGGAGTGGCACTGCAGTGTCACGCAGGATGTCCCTTCCAAAAAACCCTCCCCAATCAGCACATGACGCAAAGAAAAAAAGAGGCGCAATGAGGTAGCTGACTGTGTGAGTAAGATTAGCGACCCTAGTGGCCGACACAAACACCGGGCCCATTTAGGAGTGGCACTGCAGTGTCACGCAGGATGTCCCTTCCAAAAAACCCTCCCCAATCAGCACATGACGCAAAGAAAAAAAGAGGCGCAATGAGGTAGCTGACTGTGTGAGCAAGATTAGCGACCCTAGTGGCCGACACAAACACCGGGCCCATTTAGGAGTGGCACTGCAGTGTCACGCAGGATGTCCCTTCCAAAAAACCCTCCCCAATCAGCACATGACGCAAAGAAAAAAAGAGGCGCAATGAGGTAGCTGACTGTGTGAGTAAGATTAGCGACCCTAGTGGCCGACACAAACACCGGGCCCATTTAGGAGTGGCACTGCAGTGTCACGCAGGATGTCCCTTCCAAAAAACCCTCCCCAATCAGCACATGATGCAAAGAAAAAAAGAGGCGCAATGAGGTAGCTGACTGTGTGAGTAAGATTAGCGACCCTAGTGGCCGACACAAACACCGGGCCCATTTAGGAGTGGCACTGCAGTGTCACGCAGGATGTCCCTTCCAAAAAACCCTCCCCAATCAGCACATGACGCAAAGAAAAAAAGAGGCGCAATGAGGTAGCTGACTGTGTGAGTAAGATTAGCGACCCTAGTGGCCGACACAAACACCGGGCCCATTTAGGAGTGGCACTGCAGTGTCACGCAGGATGTCCCTTCCAAAAAACCCTCCCCAATCAGCACATGACGCAAAGAAAAAAAGAGGCGCAATGAGGTTGCTGACTGTGTGAGTAAGATTAGCGACCCTAGTGGCCGACACAAACACCGGGCCCATTTAGGAGTGGCACTGCAGTGTCACGCAGGATGTCCCTTCCAAAAAAACCTCTCCAAACAGCACATGACGCAAAGAAAAATAAAAGAAAAAAGAGGTGCAAGATGGAATTGTCCTTGGGCCCTCCCACCCACCCTTATGTTGTATAAACAAAACAGGACATGCACACTTTAACCAACCCATCATTTCAGTGACAGGGTCTGCCACACGACTGTGACTGATATGACGGGTTGGTTTGGACCCCCCCCAAAAAAGAAGCAATTAATCTCTCCTTGCACAAACTGGCTCTACAGAGGCAAGATGTCCACCTCATCATCACCCTCCGATATATCACCGTGTACATCCCCCTCCTCACAGATTATCAATTCGTCCCCACTGGAATCCACCATCTCAGCTCCCTGTGTACTTTGTGGAGGCAATTGCTGCTGGTCAATGTCTCCGCGGAGGAATTGATTATAATTCATTTTAATGAACATCATCTTCTCCACATTTTCTGGATGTAACCTCGTACGCCGATTGCTGACAAGGTGAGCGGCGGCACTAAACACTCTTTCGGAGTACACACTTGTGGGAGGGCAACTTAGGTAGAATAAAGCCAGTTTGTGCAATGGCCTCCAAATTGCCTCTTTTTCCTGCCAGTATAAGTATGGACTGTGTGACGTGCCTACTTGGATGCGGTCACTCATATAATCCTCCACCATTCTTTCAATGGTGAGAGAATCATATGCAGTGACAGTAGACGACATGTCCGTAATCGTTGTCAGGTCCTTCAGTCCGGACCAGATGTCAGCATCAGCAGTCGCTCCAGACTGCCCTGCATCACCGCCAGCGGGTGGGCTCGGAATTCTGAGCCTTTTCCTCGCACCCCCAGTTGCGGGAGAATGTGAAGGAGGAGATGTTGACAGGTCGCGTTCCGCTTGACTTGACAATTTTCTCACCAGCAGGTCTTTCAACCCCAGCAGACTTGTGTCTGCCGGAAAGAGAGATCCAAGGTAGGCTTTAAATCTAGGATCGAGCACGGTGGCCAAAATGTAGTGCTCTGATTTCAACAGATTGACCACCCGTGAATCCTTGTTAAGCGAATTAAGGGCTCCATCCACAAGTCCCACATGCCTAGCGGAATCGCTCCGTGTTAGCTCCTCCTTCAATGTCTCCAGCTTCTTCTGCAAAAGCCTGATGAGGGGAATGACCTGACTCAGGCTGGCAGTGTCTGAACTGACTTCACGTGTGGCAAGTTCAAAGGGCATCAGAACCTTGCACAACGTTGAAATCATTCTCCACTGCGCTTGAGACAGGTGCATTCCACCTCCTATATCGTGCTCAATTGTATAGGCTTGAATGGCCTTTTGCTGCTCCTCCAACCTCTGAAGCATATAGAGGGTTGAATTCCACCTCGTTACCACTTCTTGCTTCAGATGATGGCAGGGCAGGTTCAGTAGTTTTTGGTGGTGCTCCAGTCTTCTGTACGTGGTGCCTGTACGCCGAAAGTGTCCCGCAATTTTTCTGGCCACCGACAGCATCTCTTGCACGCCCCTGTCGTTTTTTAAATAATTCTGCACCACCAAATTCAAGGTATGTGCAAAACATGGGACGTGCTGGAATTTGCCCATATTTAATGCACACACAATATTGCTGGCGTTGTCCGATGCCACAAATCCACAGGAGAGTCCAATTGGGGTAAGCCATTCCGCGATGATCTTCCTCAGTTGCCGTAAGAGGTTTTCAGCTGTGTGCGTATTCTGGAAACCGGTGATACAAAGCGTAGCCTGCCTAGGAAAGAGTTGGCGTTTGCGAGATGCTGCTACTGGTGCCGCCGCTGCTGTTCTTGCGGTGGGAGTCCATACATCTACCCAGTGGGCTGTCACAGTCATATAGTCCTGACCCTGCCCTGCTCCACTTGTCCACATGTCCGTGGTTAAGTGGACATTGGGTACAACTGCATTTTTTAGGACACTGGTGAGTCTTTTTCTGACGTCCGTGTACATTCTCGGTATCGCCTGCCTAGAGAAGTGGAACCTAGATGGTATTTGGTAACGGGGGCACACTGCCTCAATAAATTGTCTAGTTCCCTGTGAACTAACGGCGGATACCGGACGCACGTCTAACACCAACATAGTTGTCAAGGCCTCAGTTATCCGCTTTGCAGCAGGATGACTGCTGTGATATTTCATCTTCCTCGCAAAGGACTGTTGAACAGTCAATTGCTTACTGGAAGTAGTACAAGTGGGCTTACGACTTCCCCTCTGGGATGACCATCGACTCCCAGCAGCAACAACAGCAGCGCCAGCAGCAGTAGGCGTTACACGCAAGGATGCATCGGAGGAATCCCAGGCAGGAGAGGACTCGTCAGAATTGCCAGTGACATTGCCTGCAGGACTATTGGCATTCCTGGGGAAGGAGGAAATTGACACTGAGGGAGTTGGTGGGGTGGTTTGCGTGAGCTTGGTTACAAGAGGAAGGGATTTACTGGTCAGTGGACTGCTTCCGCTGTCACCCAAAGTTTTTGAACTTGTCACTGACTTATTATTAATGCGCTGCAGGTGACGTATAAGGGAGGATGTTCCGAGGTGGTTAACGTCCTTACCCCTACTTATTACAGCTTGACAAAGGGAACACACGGCTTGACACCTGTTGTCCGCATTTCTGTTGAAATAGTTCCACACCGAAGAGCTGATTTTTTTGGTATTTTCACCAGGCATGTCAACGGCCATATTCCTCCCACGGACAACAGGTGTCTCCCCGGGTGCCTGACTTAAACAAACCACCTCACCATCAGAATCCTCCTGGTCAATTTCCTCCCCAGCACCAGCAACACCCATTTCCTCCTCATCCTGGTGTACTTCAACACTGACATCTTCAATCTGACTATCAGGAACTGGACTGCGGGTGCTCCTTCCAGCACTTGCAGGGGGCGTGCAAATGGTGGAAGGCGCATGCTCTTCACGTCCAGTGTTGGGAAGGTCAGGCATCGCAACCGACACAATTGGACTCTCCTTGTGGATTTGGGATTTCGAAGAACGCACAGTTCTTTGCGGTGCTACTGCTTTTGCCAGCTTGAGTCTTTTCATTTTTCTAGCGAGAGGCTGAGTGCCTCCATCCTCATGTGAAGCTGAACCACTAGCCATGAACATAGGCCAGGGCCTCAGCCGTTCCTTGCCACTCCGTGTGGTAAATGGCATATTGGCAAGTTTACGCTTCTCCTCCGACAATTTTATTTTAGGTTTTGGAGTCCTTTTTTTACTGATATTTGGTGTTTTGGATTTGACATGCTCTGTACTATGACATTGGGCATCGGCCTTGGCAGACGACGTTGCTGGCATTTCATCGTCTCGGCCATGACTAGTGGCAGCAGCTTCAGCACGAGGTGGAAGTGGATCTTGATCTTTCCCTAATTTTGGAACCTCAACATTTTTGTTCTCCATATTTTAATAGGCACAACTAAAAGGCACCTCAGGTAAACAATGGAGATGGATGGATACTAGTATACAATTATGGACGGACTGCCGAGTGCCGACACAGAGGTAGCTACAGCCGTGAACTACCGTACTGTGTCTGCTGCTAATATAGACTGGTTGATAAAGAGATGTCGTAGTATGTATGTATGAAGAAGAAAGAAAGAAAAACCACGGTTAGGTGGTATACAATTATGGACGGACTGCCGAGTGCCGACACAGAGGTAGCCACAGCCGTGAACTACCGTACTGTACTGTGTCTGCTGCTAATATAGACTGGTTGATAAAGAGATGTCGTAGTATGTATGTATGAAGAAGAAAGAAAAAAAAACCACGGGTAGGTGGTATACAATTATGGACGGACTGCCGAGTGCCGACACAGAGGTAGCCACAGCCGTGAACTACCGTACTGTACTGTGTCTGCTGCTAATATAGACTGGTTGATAAAGAGATGTAGTAGTATGTATGTATAAAGAAGAAAGAAAAAAAAACCACGGGTAGGTGGTATACAATTATGGACGGACTGCCGAGTGCCGACACAGAGGTAGCCACAGCCGTGAACTACCGTACTGTACTGTGTCTGCTGCTAATATAGACTGGTTGATAAAGAGATGTCGTAGTATGTATGTATGAAGAAGAAAGAAAAAAAAACCACGGTTAGGTGGTATACAATTATGGACGGACTGCCGAGTGCCGACACAGAGGTAGCCACAGCCGTGAACTACCGTACTGTACTGTGTCTGCTGCTAATATAGACTGGTTGATAAAGAGATGTCGTAGTATGTATGTATAAAGAAGAAAGAAAAAAAAACCACGGTTAGGTGGTATACAATTATGGACGGACTGCCGAGTGCCGACACAGAGGTAGCCACAGCCGTGAACTACCGTACTGTACTGTGTCTGCTGCTAATATAGACTGGTTGATAAAGAGATGTAGTAGTATGTATGTATAAAGAAGAAAGAAAAAAAAACCACGGGTAGGTGGTATACAATTATGGATGGACTGCCGAGTGCCGACACAGAGGTAGCTACAGCCGTGAACTACCGTACTGTGTCTGCTGCGACTGGATGATAAATAATGATATAAAAAATATATATATATCACTACTGCAGCCGGACAGGTATATATATTATATAATGACGGACCTGCTGGACACTGTCTGTCAGCAGAATGAGTTTTTTATAGAATAAAAAAAAAAACACCACACAAGTGAAGTCACACGACGAGTGTTTAACTTTTTCAGGCAATCACAATATAGTATACTACTAACTATACTGGTGGTCAGTGTGGTCAGGTCACTGGTCAGTCACACTGGCAGTGGCACTCCTGCAGCAAAAGTGTGCACTGTTTAATTTTAATATAATATGTACTCCTGGCTCCTGCTATAACCTATAACTGGCACTGCAGTGCTCCCCAGTCTCCCCCACAATTATAAGCTGTGTGAGCTGAGCACAGTCAGATATATAATATATACATAGATGATGCAGCACACTGGGCTGAGCAGTGCACACAGATATGGTATGTGACTGTCTTGTACTCCTGGCTCCTGCTATAACCTATAACTGGCACTGCAGTGCTCCCCAGTCTCCCCCACATTTATAAGCTGTGTGAGCTGAGCACAGTCAGATATATAATATATACATAGATGATGCAGGCATGCAGCACACTGGGCTGAGCAGTGCACACAGATATGGTATGTGACTGAGTCACTGTGTGTACCGTTTTTTTCAGGCAGAGAACGGATATATTAAATAAAACAACTGCACTGCTGGTGGTCACTGTGGTCAGTCACTAAACTACGCACTCTCTTCTACAGTATCAGCCTCAGGTCAATCTCTCTCTCTCTCTCTCCTAATCTAAATGGAGAGGACGCCAGCCACGTCCTCTCCCTATCAATCTCAATGCACGTGTGAAAATGGCGGCGACGCGCGGCTCCTTATATAGAATCCGAGTCTCGCGAGAATCCGACAGCGTCATGATGACGTTCGGGCGCGCTCGGGTTAACCGAGCAAGGCGGGAAGATCCGAGTCGCTCGGACCCGTGAAAAAAAACATGAAGTTCGTGCGGGTTCGGATTCAGAGAAACCGAACCCGCTCATCTCTAGTGATAAGTGCAAGATGATAACGCACCAGCTCCAATATGTAAATTGACAGTTAGTAGCTGACTGGCTGGTGCGTTATCACCTTCCGCTTATCACTTCTCCAGACTTAATACATCTGCCCCTTTGTGATAAAATAAAATAATCAGTCGTTAAAAAGTAGCTACAGGCCTTTGGGAAGTGAAGGTTAGGGTTAGGGGGTATGGGACAGGGAAGGAACACCCTTAACTCACCCCTGTCAGGATTGCTGCTTTCAGGATACCGGCATTAGTATTGTGACCGCCGGGATTCTGTGTGCTGGGATTACATACTAACATTACATGTAACTATAGAGCGTGCCATCACACAGTGGATTATATTATCTGTATGGCGGATATCACATCACATTACGCTGGGACGTAATGTCGCATGGTGTGTACCCGCTTTCTCTATTTCTGCTGCCTGTCCGTCTACCTTTCTGTCTCTGCTCCATGCTTCACCAAGTAGTAACCGTTAAACAAAACATTGACTGAAACAGTAAAAGCAGTACTACAAAAGGGATGTAGTTATGCACAAGTATAAGCTACAGTATGATATTGCTGAATAAGTCATCATTGGCTTTGCACACTGTAGTTATTCTGTGCATTTTGTTGCAATCTGAATCAACAAGAAAATGATTGAAACCAGTTGTTGCTAATGTGCGCTGAGTGTTTTTTTATTTTCTTTACTAAGGTCACTCGGAAGATCACATCTGGGTGCCATCTGCAGTACAGAATATTTAAGGAGCAAGTTTGCAGTGTAGTAAAGTCAGTTTGAAAATAAATCAAAGCGAATTTCATATTGCAGTTTAGTTGTTTTTCTTTTTTTGTTGGTGGGTTGTCCGCATTTTTTAGTTACATTGTAACAGACTTGCAAATTGAGGCCAACAAGTGTAAAATTGTGTCTTTATTCTTTTGAAACTTCCGTGTCCTGTTTTATGGGTGTTTTATAAGACAGCAGATGTTTTCTTCTGCTTCTAAGAAATGGTACAAAGTGGACAACAGAGATTCTGCAGATTGATCTGATGGTTGTAAAGATGAGTTTTTCATTAGAGTAGCAAAGAAGGTATTTTTTTGTTCTAATACTCATGTGATTTCCATTGTGTCAAGCTAGCAAAGTTTATAAAGTAGGGACAAAGTCTCCAAGGTTTCCTTTGATGCACATCCAAAAGGATGTACCCAGTATCTTCCTCAGGGTCAAAGGAAATTATGCTCTTTCTCATATGGTCCAGTAAATCTTTAAAGCTGCAAGCCCATAAATAGATTGGAATGTTATTTTTTTGCATGTAAATCAGTATGGTCACCTGTTAGAAGACATGTTGTTATGTTCTACTTTCCATAGTATTTTTCTTAAAGTTGCTATATTGAGTTTGATAAGTGCTGAGCGGTTACCAAGGCAACCACAGACACATGACATTTTGGCCCCCATTCCGAGTTGTTCGCTCACTAGCTGCTTTTAGCAGCATTGCACACGCTAGGCCGCCGCCCTCTGGGAGTGTATCTTTGCTTAGCAGAATTGCGAACGAAAGATTAGCAGAATTGCGAATAGAAAATTCTTAGCAGTTTCTGAGTAGCTCGAGACTTACTCCTACACTGCGATCAGCTCAGCCAGTTTCGTTCCTGGTTTGACGTCACCCTGCGTTCGGCCAGCCACTCCCCCGTTTCTCCAGACACTTCTGCGTTTTATCCTGGCACGCCTGCGTTTTTCCGCACACTCCCAGAAAACGGTCAGTTTCCGCCCAGAAACACCCACTTCCTGTCAATCACACTCCGATCACTTCAACGATGAAAATTCTTCCTTCTGCCGTGAGTAAATCTACTAAGTTTTGTGCTAAAATACTTAGCGCATGCGCACTGCGTACCATGCGCATTTTCGCCTTAATCGCTCTGTTGCGAAAATCGGCAACGAGCGAACAACTCGGAATGACCCCCTTTGTAGGGAGTAGAGAGAACTCTTCTCGGCACATGGTGCATTTCATAACCCCATGTCTCGCCCCCTGCATACTCTCATTTATTTTGTCCGCCGTCATCTGAGAAGCTTTCTGATGGACTCAGATTAGGTTGCACTCTTGTATTAACTTGTAACTGTAGGTGAGTACCGGCAAGGGCCTGTAAAGGGTGCAGGGTATCCCCACTGCCCAACCTGCACCCATTCCCTCAGCACCCTATCCATCAGCACCACAGATATTGGCGGGAACATTGCACTGCGCCGTAGATATCGCCGGAAATATGGCACAGGCACACTGCTATGTGCAGCTACAGTGTAGAATAAAGTAGTGGCATCTTGGAAGATCTGGAGAGAACAAATTTCCTTCCGGATAAGTGTATGGCGTGGGTTGTCTGCAACATATGTCAGGCTGATGGGGAGTATACTGGGTGTAATAATAGTATTAATAATATATGTATAATAATCATGACAGTTGCTGGGAACCTTGATGATGGCTATAATCTGGGTAAGAAAATGTTCGTCATTTGCTGTAGCTAAGAATTGTCATCAATGGCATAGTAGGAAAGAGGCATTAATGGGCTTTGTAGAATAGTTTGGTTTTTGTTAGCAGAGATGTGCAGAGTTGTTTTGGTTTAGCAAAACTGCACTCAAGGGCTTTGGGTTCGGAATTTCGGATTTAAAGTCAGAACCTTCGATTTGGATTTCTTGAAATAGATAAAAACAGCAAAAGTTGTGTCATTTTTTTGCAATCCCAAACCTGAAATTAGGATTTAAATTCCAAATTCTGAACCGCGGGATGATCTGAACAGGACTCATTTCGGTTCGGATCCGCAATATTCGGGTGAGTTCAGATTTCTAAAGACCCGAACCACACATCTCTAATTGTTATGTATTATAGGCTACAGTGTGATGTACTGCTCACTACATGTATCATATATAATGTTATATATATATATATATATATATATATCTCCTATATAATAGCCCTATGATTCTGTGCCTGGGTCTCTAACGCTGGGCGTGGCTAGGAGCTCTCATTGGGTTAGTGGCAAGTCTATCACACCCAGTCCACAGCTGATTGGGGCGAGAAACGCCCTCCCATACAAGTTACATCCAATGGGAGGCTCTGCCCTCTGCCTGCTGTTTTCACAGAGCAGGATTAGCAATGGGACTGATGGAGCTGCAGCTCCAGCCCCACACCCCAAAATAGTCCCACTGCATCTGCAGCAACACACCCTCCAACACTTTACACATAAACATTGATACAGATTTGAAAAGGGGGCGTGGCCACGGGTACAGCGACGTGGCCACGCCCCTTTTCCTATACTTTCAATGGAAGCTTGGAGAGTCAAAAATCGATACAGACCATAAAAAAAAGGGACTGTACCTGCCAAAAAGGTGCAGCTGGAGGGTATGCCACTGCATCTACAGCAAGTCTCTGTGCTGTAGATAGGGGAAAAAACATCCTTTTACTGCAGCGTCCTATGTCCTGCTGATAGTCCTCCATCAACAATCCCCACTCCCTAGCCGCGCCGCAGGTGTAACAAAAGCTGCTGCAGCCACCGGCACAGATGTGTATGAAAGCGGCGCAGCGGAAGGCTTTTATAGGCCTCCCTGCGCCGCATACTCTCTGCGGCCCGGAGCCTCCTCTGCACGTGATGTCACAGAAGTGCCTCCCCACCACAGCCGCACCCAGATCCCCAGAGGCCCTGACTCCGCAACACAGCACCTGGGCTGCCGACCTGTAAGCCCCGAGATGGTTAATGTAGCGGATAGAGTGGGTGATATCGCGGAGGGTAATGTATGGACGCTGAATCACTGTAAAAGGTGACAGTGCTGTGCAGTGCAGTGGGTGTGCAGTCAGGGCCGGTGCTAGGGTGTTCGGCGCCCCCCTTCAAACTATAAATTTGCACCCTCGCATACTTTACAAACGCACAGCGCACATAATGACCCCTGTAGTAGAGACACTTACACATATAATGCCCCCTGAACCAGTGACGCTTACACATGTCACGCCCCCCTGTACCAGTGCCGCTTACACACGTAATGCCCCCTCTACATGTACCGCTTACACACATAACGCCCTCTGTACCAGTGACGCTTACACACATAACGCCTTCTGTACCAGTGCCGCTTACACACGTAACGCCCCCCTGTACCAGTGACGCTTACACACATAACGCCCTCTGTACCAGTGACGCTTACACACATAACGCCTTCTGTACCAGTGCCGCTTACACACGTAACGCCCCCTGTAGCAGTGTCGCTTACACATGTAACGCACACACACACACTCACTCTCTTTCCAGACACTTATCTAATGAAGTCTGGCTGGCCGAAGCTGTAGCAGCTCATCCTCCTGCTGCAGCATGGTCCTGTGTAGCTCCGCCCCTTACTCCCATCTAGCTCCACCCACTTTGGCTCCCTCCCGACCACTGAATGTTACACAGGGGAGGGGGGAGAGGAGTTTTTGTGCTGACAGCGCCGAGGAGGAGAGGAGGCTTTGTGCTGCCGGCGCGAGGGGGAGAAAAGGTTTTGTGCTCAGGCGCCGCTGCATGTGTGACAGCAGCCGGCAGCAGCAGCAGCAGGGATAGCAGCAGCAGCTCAGCACAGGGATGCAGAGCAGGGAGAACGTCTCTCCTTCCTGGTGCCTCCCTGCACTGCATCCCTTTGCTGAGCCACTAGCGCCGGCCCTGTGTGCAGTGTCACTGACACTGCGCAACACTCTCACCTTTTACATTCATTCAGCGAGTCACTCAGTTCTGCCAGCCAGTCACTATTGTTAGCACCAGTGGCCCAACACGCCGCATTATAGGGAAGTAGATGCACTACATACACTATAGCTCCCAACAGCCCTTAGCACCGAAGCATTCCGCCCCTTAGGGCTGCTGGGAGCTGTAATTTATTCCGTACATCTTCTTCCCTGTAATGCGGCGCATTGGGACACCGGCACCAACAATAGTGACTGGCTGCTGTGCGAGTCTCCGGGAGAGCCACTGCCAAAGGAAGGACAGCAGCTTAGCTGCTGACAGGAGGAGAAGCAGGATAAGCATTACCCGCCCCTCCCCCACTCAAAGTACCTCCGGGCCCCATCCGCGGCACCCCCACACACCCCCTCCAGCACCCGCGATAGCCCCGGACCCCCTCCCCCACCCGCAGCGACCCCGCACCACCGCATCCACCCCTCCCCCACCCGGGGCAACCCCGCAACTGCTCCTCCCCCACCCGCAGCGGCTCCGGACCACCATCCGCGGCACCCACGCACCCTCCCCCACCTGCGGCACCACCGCAACCGCCCCTCCCGCGGCACCCCAGGATCCCATCCGCCTCTTCCCCGCACCACCTACTCCCCCAACCAAAGCACCTACTAGGTAATTCACCAGGCCCTGCGTGCGCTGTTCACGCCGTTGCAAGGGGCTTCCACCCCTTAACCATTGCACGCCCTTTGTCCGTGCAATATTTAACCACTCACACAATTATGATTGGATGTAATACTCCATATAATAAAAGTATTGCACGCCACAAGGGTGTGCAAGGGTTAAGGGAGCGTAGCCCCATACGATGGTGTGAAGAGCGCCCATAGGGCGCGATGAATCACCTAGTATATATATATATATATATACATACATATTATGTAAGTGTATTTTCTTTATATTGGTCCTTTAGACGGATATAAAGAAAATACAAGCACACTACAAAGAGCGCCACAACGCCCAATATTTTGTTACCATTACATAAACTTCCATGATACACAGTATTTACACAAGAGTAATCAGTCCCAGAGAGCTTGCTCAACAACATACTATTCTACTAATGCGTTATAAAACTTAATGGGAATTTTGTTATCAGTGCACAAAATGTGCAGAGAAACAAGCCGTAAGGTGCCCATATGGGCTGTAATATTGCCAGCCCCTAACTGTGTTTCATGCGTCCACTGAATTCATACATGGCTAGATTATGGGTGGGGCGACACGGGCGGGCGTTCCGGGGCCCCCACACATTAGGGGCCCCCACACAGGGATGTGCTACCTTGCTGGGACGTGCGGTGCTGTTGGCCGTCACTGCACCTGTCAAACTATATGACAGGCAGCGGCACCGGTGGACACATTAAGGGCCCCCACACAGTGACGCGCTACATGGCTAGGATGTCTGATGCCAGCCGCCGCTGTGCCTGTCAAACTACAGTATATGACAGGCAGCGGCGCCAGTGACCCGTGCAGCGCTGCTTTTTTCTCCAGTCCCCGTTCTCCCCACCCACTCCCCGCTCCTCCACTTCACCTGTCTACAATTCATTGACAAGTCACAGGCGGATCCGGGTGGGGTCATGCGGGCCTGTGCCAACTTCTGTCTTTTTTTTCTGGCGTTTCGAAGGACGAGGGGGGCACACGCAGCCTGGTCGGAGGGGAATTAAATAGTTTTCAGTTTGCTGGAGCCCTACCATCCTAAACTCCACATGTGCTGCACTGCCTGCGTTTAACATCAGGAGACCCCAGCTAGCCAAGGCACACACAGGAGATTACCCCACGCGGCCAAGAAAAACAGCAATAGCGGCCTGCCAGGTAACTTGTTACTGGGGTGAGGGGAATAGTAATATGGGAGCTGGCAAAAAGGGATTGGGAGGGTAGATGGACTTGTCACCCTGTGTACGTATCTACCTCTGTCACCCACATAGATGACCCTCTGCTGCCCAATGTATATACCCCTCTGACACCCTGTGTATGTCACGGTCACCCCTGTGTATGTCACCCTGTCACCCATGTATATGTGCCAATGTCACCCTGTATATTCCCCTCTGTCACTGCACTCGCCATAGGGTACTGTTCCCAGTAGATGATAACGTAGGCCAGCACCTGACGAGAAAGGTCCTTTCGGCAAAGCATCTACCTTACCGCTAACCTACTCCTTCCCCTATCATGATCCCCCCCCCCCCCCCTTCCCCAATCATTTTCTTCTGGAACCACCTCTGCTGTGTCTGGGTGACATAATGTGTAAGCGGCATTACTGTGGACATTATGTGTATATGGGGCACTACTACTGTGGGCATTGTGTATAAGAGGTGCTACTACTGTGTGGTGTAATGTATATAAGGGGTACTACTGTGTGGTGTAATGTGACTAAGGATTACTACGGTGTAGCATAACATGAATAAGGGGCACTACTATGTGCTGTAATATGAATCGGACACTACGCGTGGTGTAATGTGAATAAGATTGTGCTACTGTGTGGCGTAATTTGTAATGAGGGTACTTATTTCTTGTGTGACAACACCCTTTATTTGCGGCACGCATTGTCCCTTCATAAAGTATGGGTGGGAGGGCGCAAATTAATAGTTTGCAGGGGGGTGCCAAACACCCTAGCACCGACCCTGCCACCACAGACTGGTTTTTCAGTGAGAGCACTATTCCTCCGGTGGCTCTGCTGTTCATGAGCAGTGGCCACAGAGGACCTGTGTGTACAGTCTCGTTGGATAGTGAAGGGAAATCCCGTGAGGCATGCAGTGTGAGCTGCACCGCTGCGCTGTCCCTGGTCAGGCTGCTGCTCCGTGACGTTCAGTTTGTGTTGGGGGACCCCCACACCTTTGTTGCCCTGGGCCCCCACCAGCCTTAATCCGGCCCTGGATTCATATGTGCAAAACGGAACAGTACTTGTTACATTAAGGGATCTATACATGATTCTTGCTGGAGCAAGTGCTTATCACCAGAAGTTTGCGGGCCCCATAGCAAAAGTTTTAAAATGCCCCCCTTCTACAGAGAGGGGAGGTACATGGTGACACACACACGGGTAGAGTGGGGGTACAGGGTGACACACACACAGGTTGTGTGGGGTTACGAGGTGTCACAAACATACACAGGGTTAGAGGTTGTACAGTGTGTCATACACATGGGGGTAGGGGGGGTCCAGGGGTCACACACCAGAGGGGTAGTGGCTACAGAGGTTCTAACACTGCAGGATGGTAGGTGGGTTCAGCAGGTCACATACTGGGGGTGAGGGGGGGTAGGTGGGCACAGGGGGTTACACCGGAGGGCAGTAGGGATGTACAGGAGTCACAAATTGGAGGAAGTGGGGGGTACAGGGAGTCACAAATGGGAGGAGGTAGGGGATAAAGGGGGTTACAAACTGTTGGTGTCGGGGGTACAGGGCTCCCTGAGCAGTCACCGCCCCGTGCTCTGATCCACTTCAGGGTGAGCTGCAGGGTGTCAGAAAAGGAGGACCGCAGACCCACATACATCCCCTTCCTCCACCCCTGGCATTGGAGATTCCTCCTCTGTAGGGTTCAGGGAGGTCAGCAGCAGGGGGATCCAAGGCGAATACAAAGCTCACCTTGCAGCTGCACAGCCCCATTGAGCCGCTCGGCCGATAAAGTGTGAGGCCGGAGGAACGGGGGGAGTTATCGGCCATACTGTGGCCGAGCTCTGCTTCCCCGCAATGGAGCGGCTGCAGTGGAGGAAGGCAGCACAGATCCATTCCCCAGCATCACCCGTTCTCTCCTCCGTACTCTGTGGTAACCAAATAAGGGGGGAGTGGGGGGGTCAGTGGTTTGCTGGTCTCCTGTGGCCCCTGGCAGGGGGCAGAGGGGGCCCTTCTCTCAGCAGGCTCATTTCTATGGAGGACTGTGACTGGCTGCAGGGGGAGCAGCGGGCCCTGAAGTCAGTTCGGGCCCCGTAGCAGCTGCATCCCCTGCACCAACGGTAGTAACACCGCTGCTTATCACCATCTCCTACTATTTCACAAGAGACTTACCACTGAGAAGTCCCTGATTTCTCCTGTATTTCTTTTATCGCTAGGTGCCAAGTGCCCTTAAGGGGCCTATACACAGAGCAATACTAGCTAACAACATGCATTATATAGTCTATATCGTTAGAAAAACGAGTATCGTTCCATGCGGATAGAACCAACGATGAACGATGCGCCATTGGATCGTCAGAAGTGGAAAAAATAGACTGCGCATGCACATACATTTTGTCTAGACACTTCAAGATAGTCATAGCCAAAGTCATAGCCAAAATCGCTCCGTGTGTATAGTCGATATTGTTGGTTTTGGACTCCAGGAAGTTCAAGGGAAATCGTTAAACCAAAATCGTCATTGCCAGAATCGCTCCGTGTGTATGCGGCTTTAAGGGCACATGTACTAAGCAGTGAAAAGAGTAGAGAAGTGAGCCAGTTGAGAAGATACTCATGGCAACCAATCAGCTGCCCTGTATACTTTTATAGTATGCAAATTATACATTTTAACGTCAATGCCGATTGGTTGCTATGGGCAACTTCTTCACTGGTTCACTTTTATCACTGCTTAGTACATCTCCCCCAGGGCCGGTTCTGGCGCTCTGTGCGCCCCGGGCGGCAATAGGGGGCGTGGCTTCGTGCAGGGGGCATGGTCATTTACGCCCCCTGTACAGACTGAAATGATGTGCGGTGCGCGATGACGTCATTGCGCACCGCACAGCAAAGGTCCTCTCCGCGAAGGGAAACTAGACGCGTACGCGTCTAGTTTCCCTTCACAGCGGCAGCGGCCAGCGGGCAGCGGGGGCACACAGCAGTAGCGGATCTTGCTCTGGTGCGGCGCCCTCCGGATGGCGCCCTGCGCCCTCCGGACGGCAGCGCCCCGGGCAAAAGTCCTGCTTGCCCGTGGCAAGATCCGCTACTGATCTCCCCCGAAGTCTTTAATTCATATTGCCCTATTTATCAAGCTTCATTTTTAGCCACTAGGTGACTGCATCCTGCGTTGGCATTACCCTGTACCCTCCTATGGGTGACCTTCAAAGATAAAAGGGGCGATGCAGGATCTCCCCGGGGCATGCCTCATTGTGCTTGTGGGGCAGCATTAGGTTGTTGGTGATGGCGAAAAAATCTCTGCTAAGAGTATGATAAATTTGCAACAAAATAATATTATTGTGTGTGGGCAATTTGCGAATAATAATAAATAGAGCTCATAGACAGGTATATTTATGTGCAGAGAAGTTGCAAATGCGTCTGTCATCTGCACATGATGTATTTCCCACATTAAAATATGGTAGAATATATGTAGCATGCGTGGCTCATTTAAAGGAGAAGTTACAGGTCCTTGAATCCCATGTATGAGATGAAACAGCAGCAGCATCATTTCTGGCCAGCAGGGGGTGCAGAAGATAAGGAGGCGCAATCTTGTTGGTGCCACAAATCACTGGCTCACTGGTTGGTTATGCTCCTCCGGGGTCTACTGACCTGACTCTACATTCAAACCATATTCATGTCAAGCAAACCACCTGACCCTCTGGGTTTCCATCTATGTGGATGCATGCCTATGATAAGTCATTTCATTTTGTTTCCGCCATTCTTTGTATTGGCACCTGCTTAGGTCCATACAGTAGCAGTGATGTGAACAGGTGCGGAGTATCAGTGTAACATTATCTGCATTCACCTTTTATATTTATATTATTCATCAGTTCCTAACTTGAGCAGCAGCAGGAACAGTTGTTGGAGTATATTGGAGTTATTTCCGTATATGGCGTGTTAGGTAGGTGCTGGCTGGTTAAACTAGCCTGTGTGCTATGACCTGTAGCAATGTCCAAACACACCTGTAGGGGGCAGTGGTGAATACTGCAGTAGGCTGCCCAATAGACTCTGTACTTTAGGATAGTCACTGGAAATTGTTAGAGTCAAAGTAGAGTTCACTTGTACCTTAGGTCTCACTAAGTTAAGTCAAACATTACATAGCGATCATGAAAAATGAGTGAATAAAACTGACATTGATATAATAAATATTGATAATGTTCTTCCCATCCCAACCGAAACAATGAGACAAGCCAACAGCTGTTTTTGTGCTTGTAACATACTTTGTTGATTATGTGATATCCTGATGAGTTCCGTCATTTCATCGTTAAGCATTGCTGAGAGAGACAGACCGCTATTAAGGCTTTACATCATATGTCCTTCCTTGACAAATGCCTCTGTAGAGATTGAAGTGACAAAATAAAGATGATCAGTGAATGACCAACTGTACATAGTAAAGACCCGAATGTATTGTTCTCCTCCCAGAGAATGACATTTCCAAGCTTCCTGCCAGAGCCTTCACGGGTCTCCCCAACTTGGAGTGGTTGGATCTAAGCAAGAACAAATTGGATGACTCTGGCCTGTCCTTCGATGTCTTTAAGGTGAGCCACATCCATCTGATCAATGGCCACATTGTCTCCTGTGATACATTATACAGGAAACTGGTGTTGCATCGTAATTTATGACTCTCAGGCATTTAAGATGATAATAAAAGCCTTTTTTTTAATGCATTTTCTACATACCACTTTCAAGTGGAGAAGTACAGTATCAAGCCTTGGAGAGAGATAAATTGGAGAAGCTGCCAATTGCAAACAATTATATTTTATCGATTGTGCTAGATAACTGATACACCTTTTTACACCTATGCACCGACTCGTGTCCGACTAAGGTTACTGAGCATGGGTCGGAGCCGAGGTTTCAGATATACTTACCCCTTTCACATTGGCCAACGGTCCCTGGTCATCCTCGCTCATATACAGTAGGACACTTGGAGAAGACGTACTCTCCAAGCGCTCCTGAGCTAGCCAATCAACAGCCTTTTAGGCATTACCTGGGTCTGACTTTTATACTGCAGTCATCCTGGGTTGGACCCGAGAATAACCCTAGTTGTGACTGGGTCGTGGACCTGAGACGGGCCAAGGATGCACGATCTTGGTTAACCCTTTGACACCGAGCCAGGACCAGGGTCGTACTGGCTTGCCCCGGCAATAACCTTGATTCTCAGCTCAGTGTGACAGGGGTATTAGAAACTGGTTGGTTTGGGCAACTTCTCCACTTCTCTCTCCAAGGCTTGATACATCTTCCCATCAATCTTATTATTCCAAACACATTTTTTCTGTAGCAGATTGTCACTGAAGTTGGGCTTATTACCTAGCATTGCATTTGGGCGCTAAACGTGCACTTCATCACAGCAACAAATCAGCAATTAGCTTTTATCTGTATTGTTGAAAGTTGACTATGAATACAAGCCTCTGATTGGTTGCAATATTTAAAATTTTGCAATGTTAGCTAATGAAAGCACATTTCTGATTGATTGATTGATTGATTGATTGATTGATTGATTGATATGATTACTGTACTTTTAAACAATTGTACTTTGAAACACTATTTTGTCTGAGACACATGGCCACATACCGATAGATGGAAGTTACTTTTGACTTTTCATGTCTGGTGTGTTGTTTTTTATTTGGGAAGTTTAGAATAATTAAAATTTCTTTAGCCTTTTTGTTTCAACTAAGACATCTGTTTTATGACTCCTTAATTCACATATTTAAACAGCATTTTTTTAACTTCTATCTGTTCTTGTAGTTCCATAATGCTGTTTTGAATTGTATTACTGTTTATTCTAGTGAATAAAGGAATGTGGAGGTGCACACTCCAAACACTACTAATCAGAATATTTGTAATACATTTTGCAATTTAACATTGACTAAAATAGAGGTCTTTGAATAAATTTGGCCAAAAATATGGGCCTCATCAGGTAGGTCCCTAACATTCCTAAGGTTCAAGTCCAGGGCATGGGATCCCCTGGGCCAGCCCAACCAAACTGCCCCAAGGCACCACACTGGTGAGAGATACAGTAGCAAGTAAAGTGTTAGAAGATGTTAGATAAGTAGGAAGCAGCTGTTATGTGTTAAGAGTGTTACATAGGTGATAGTTAATAATAAATGCTTTGAAGAGTGCTGAATTAAGTGCCCTGAAGTGGCCCAGCAACACCAACTCGGGGGGGCCTCACGCCCGAACACTTTACTTGCTATTGCTCACCAGTGTGATGCCTTGAGGCGGTTTAGTTGGGTTGATCTGCGGGGTCTCATGCCCTGAACTTTAACACTAGGAATGTTAGGAACTTATCTGATGAGGTCACCAGGGCATGGTAGGTAGGCCAATATTTTTGCCCAAAATTATGCAAAAAACCTCATTTTTATTCAATGTTACATTGGAGAATTCATTACAGTTATTCTTATTAATAATGTTTGGAGTGTGCACCTGCATATTTCTTGTTTTGTGTACAGTATGTGGCACTATAACTCGCAGCGTGGTAGCACCACTCATGTTTAGAGTTAGTGTATGCAGTCCAGACACCCCCATATATTCAGTGAATAATCAAGCATTGTTTTTCAGAATTTAACCAAACTGAAGCGGCTGAATTTGGACGGTAACCAGCTGACAGTGCTGCCCCTCCTCCCTTCATCTATTCAGGAACTGAAAGTCAATGACAACAATCTCAAGGAACTGAACAGACACAGCTTCCGTGGTAAGGAGAACCCCAATGTGGATGCGCACAACTCAATGTTTTGTTTTACTCAAGCCTGTTTAACAATATTTGTCATATGCCCACTAGGGTGGACAAATTTGCCAGCTGTGGCCCTTTGGACAGGGAAAGGGGTAGAAATACTCATCCCCTCCGATATCGAGATGCCGGTCATGTGATGGATAAAACTTTCTACTACTGGGGCAGATGAATTAAGCCTGGAGAAGTGATAAAGCAGTGATAAGTGCAAGCTGATAACGCACCAGCCAATCAGCTCCAATATGTACATTTACAGTTAGTAGCTGATTGGCTGGTGTGTTATCACCTTCCACTTATCACTGCTTTATCACTTCTCCACGCTTAATACATCTGCCCCTCCTTTGTCCCTACTATGTAACATTAAGAAGACTCACAGCGGGAAATGTTTAGTTTAATGCAAGCTACTTTACAGAGGAAAGATCACATGAATGTATTACAGTACATTAGATTGTTTCCATTGTGCAGCTGCAACAGGTTAATTAGTCGGGATGCTTGTATTATTGTACAGTTAGAAAGTAATAAACATCAAACATTGCAACATTTAATATTAAATTCACATGATCTGTTTTGTTTCTGAGTTATCTGCTGAGTCGTTATTGCCACGATTGTGCAATGTTACTGCAACGGTGTTTGCAACACATCGTGGCCATTTGTCACGTACTCATGTGACTCCATGTGATTCTCAAGTTCCAGACTTCATTGAAGAGGTTCCAGGGCCGAGCTTATTGTTGTTTTTACATTATGCAGAAACGTTCCGATGAGTTAGGCTGTGTACACATAATAAATTACAGCAGAAACTAGAGTACTAGATGCTGCTTTCTGCTGGAACACATGCTTTATGTCTTCTGGCTCCACTTCTGATGCAGGCCTGATGACAACGTGAGGGCTGCCTCAAGAAGAGGCTCAACATGGTAACTTATAATCATACTTACCTAGTCTCCCGGATGTCACAATTTTTTGAGGTAATCCCCCGCACCCCCAGAAGACTGGGTACTCCTCCAGCTTCCTGCCCACTTCTTAGTAAAGTGGCCAGGATAGGGAGAAAATGCCGAACATCACTGGTCCGTATGGAGGGGATGAGGCTAAAATGTCTGGCATCATTGCAGCCCCGCCCTTCCCTTAAGGACCCGCGGTTTGCGAGATTTACCATGATGGGGGCTGGGCCAAATCACACAGCCCCCACCTCCAACATGCACTATCCCGGAGAGAAGTATAATAAAGTAAGCAAGTATCCCTGTAATGTGATTTGCAGAATTTGCAGAGTTTAAGATGGTGACTGCAAAGTGTTCTGTGTGCAAATCACCACTGGACTCTGGAGAGCTGCAGAAGTGTTTTTTTACTCACTGCAGTCGTGCTGAATAATGGCTGCAGAGGTATTTTCTGTATAACAAACACTTCCCGTATGGCAAAGTGGTTGACAATGATGCAACTTCCGCCATCCACATTCAGCATACTGTAAATGTTAGCAACTAGCGATCACCTTCAGTGACTGTCTACAAGTAGTGCTAATGTGGCACCCACAGAAGGGCTAAAGAATACAGGCCATTCGTACCCTTTACAATTTTTCTTTAATAGGTATATTTTATATTACCCTCTGCAGGACCACCATTGGCCAGCAGATGGCAGATAAGAGCGTGTTTCAGTTAATGGGCCTTAGTACGCGGGACGTAAGTGGGTATGTGGATGGAAATTGAGGATTTGAGCGTGCTTCGCTTGCGCCGCATAAAGAAATCAGCGACTGCGCACATACCGGATCAGTGATACGCACATGGGTGGGAATCGCATTTCGGATGAATTGATTGGGCCACCTTTTTTGTGAAACGGGCGTTTCTGGGCAGAGCGGAGCAGCCGCTGGGGAAATATAAACATAGCAGCGCCTCTTCCCCCCAAGTCAGTCCCGATTAGCGATATGAATACCGATTCTCTGATCAGAATCAAGAGTATTTAAAAATATCAATGTACAATATATAGTACTTCATGCAGTACTTGATCAGGAAGTGGGTCTCTCCTATCCAGCCAGCTCCATTTTCCCAGTGATATTTGGGAAGATGGCGCTTGCCACTAGAGAGCACAGTGCCAGAGTCTCTGCTTTCAATGTGCGCTGCCATTTTACCGAAGATATCACCACAGGTATACTCTGGGGGGTGATAGTGGACCTGGCCCTCCAGCATTCCGTGCCTAGGTAATTAGTAATGGGCATATATACATATACAGTATATGCCCATTGTATATGAAAATTATACCATAAAATTTGTTTTTACAAATGTAAATTTTGCATTAAGTAATAACACGTTTTGTCTTCCCCTAGGCCTGAGTAATTTGCTGACTCTGGAAATGGAGGGAAATGGGTTTCATGATGGAAATGTTTCCCCTCTGACATTCAAGCCCCTAAAGAAGCTGATTTACTTACGTCTTGATCGGAATCGCTTTCGGGCTATACCCTCAGGGCTTCCAGCCACTGTCCAGGTACTTATCTCCAGCCACATAGGGCCTAATTCAGAGCTGATTGCAGCAGCAAATTTGTTACCAGTTGGGAAAAACCGTGTGCAGTGCAGGTGGGGCAGATGTAACATGTGCAGAGAGAGTTATATTTGGGTGGTGTGTGTTCAAACTGAAATCTAAATTGCAGTGTAAAAATAAAGCAGCCAGTATTTACCCTGCACAGAAACAATATAACCCACCCAAATCTAACTCTCTCTGCACATGTTACATCTGCCCCCCCTGCAGTGCACATGGGAGTAATTCCAAGTTGATCGCAGCAGGAATTTTGTTAGCAGTTGGGCAAAACCATGTGCACTGCAGGGGAGGCAGATGTAACATGTGCAGAGAGAGTTAGATTTGGGTGTGGTGTGTTCAATCTGCAATCTAATTTGCAGTGTAAAAATAAAGCAGCCAGTATTTACCCTGCACAGAAATAAAATAACCCACCCAAATCTAACTCTTTCTGCACATGTTATATCTGCCTCCCCTGCAGTGCACATGGTTTTGCCCAACTGCTAAAAAAATTACTGCTGCGATCAACTTGGAATTACCCCCATGGTTTTGCTCAACTGCTAACAAATTTGCTGCTGCGATCAACTCTGAATTACCCCCATAGTCCTAATTAATCTGATAGTGACACTGACTTATTAAGCCGTAACATTATCATAATACCAAAGAGTTACTGATGAACAAGGGTGATGTTTCTCAGTGACGCCATTAGTTAAGTTATGAATTATTTATTGTAATTCTTAAATATTGTTACAGAAACAGGAAATGGTCCGATATAGGGGGTCATTCCAACCCGATCGCACACTGCGCTTCATCGCAGCCGTGCGATTGGGTCAGAACTGCGCATGCACTGTGCCCGCATTGCGCAGGCGCGTCATTGCCCGGCGACTGCAAGAAGATTGACAGGAGGAAGGTGTTCCGGGGCGTCAACTCGCCGTTTTCTGGGCGTGAAGATCCAAACGCAGACATGTCAAGGCATTTGGAGGGCGGATGTCTGACGTCAATTCCGGGACCTGCAACGCTGGATTCATGGCACAGGGAAAGTAAGTCTTACCCTGGTCTTGTTTTACACAAAACTTTTTTTGCATAGCAGGGCTGCAAAAGCGATCTCAGACTTGCTATGCAAAAAAAAAACACTCCCCCACAGGCGGCGTCTAGTTGATCGCACGGGGCAGCAAAATGTTGCTACGTACGATCAACTCGGAATGACCCCCACAGGAGTAATATATTTACTAAAGGTCAATTTCAATCTTTTTTTGAATTCTTTTTTGTCAATTTGAAATCGATGTAGATCGATGTGTTTCCAGGGCTTAAGCACACATTTACTAACATTGAAAATTAATATAATAAATCCTCTGTTAGTAAATGTGTGTTTTATCCTCTGGAGCACATCGGCTTTAGATAGTTTTTCGTTGATTTAAAATTGATGAGAAACGATGAAATGGAGTTTTAGTAAATATACACCATAGCAGTGGTTCCCAAACGTTCTTGAATCACAGTGCCCTAGAGTATCCGCATTTTATTCACGGCACCTCTAAGATTAAAGTTTATTTGATAAATATGGAGAAAATATTATATAAAGTCAACTGTGCCGTCCTGTCATCCTTAGGGTCAGTTATGTATTGGTGTACACTTGTGCTTCTGATTGTCCACATGTGTTGTGAGGGATACGGTCATTAGGTCGACAGTCATTAGGTCGACATGGTCACTAGGTCGACAGGGAAAAAGGTCGACATGCGTTTTTCACCAAAAAAAATAATCATTTTTTAAAAACTTTTTCAAACTTTACGATCCACGTGGACTACGATTGGGGATAGTAACCTGTGCTGAGCGCAGCGGTAGCAGAGTGAGGCACCTTGCTCGCTCGCCATGCAAGGGGACGCGGTGCACTAATTGGGGTTCCCCGTCACTTTACGAAGGAAACGACACCAATAAATAAAAAAAAACCTCAGGTCGACCTTTTTCAAAGTCGACCTTGTTCATGTCGACCTAATGACCATGTATGTCGACCAATAGTGGTCGACCTAATGACCCATACCCATTTTGTGATTGGCAGCCACCAGCACTGGTTTTGCCTATCACATCATTTGATTTGGTCCTGGACCGCCAGCCCGAGGCACACAGTGTGAGAACCACTGTTCGATAGAGTTAGGAGTAACTGTAAATTAGACGCACAGTTATCTGTTTTGTAAAGATGAATGATATATTTTATTTTTGTTTTATTCTGGGAACATGTGACTGTAATGCTTAATAATGTTACATTTATCTTCCTCTGATTCAATCAGTTGTCACTGCGTTATTGTGTCCAGGGCCGGATTAAGGCTGGTGGGGGCCCAGGGCAATGGAGGTTGTGGGCCCCCACTACTTACATTTCTGGCAAAGCCAAGCCTGCCCCCCCCTCACCCCCCACCCCCTCGGCTACTGGCCCACAAGAGACTCTAGCCATCACCTCGGCTGCCTGCAAAGGTCACCCCATCAGTCTGCAAGAGACACTAACCCCAACCCCCTTCCCCCTCCTCCCCCAGGGACACCCGCAGCAGGCCGCCCGCACAAAATACTAACACCCCCCTCGGCTGCCCGCAAAGGGGTACCCCCATCCAACTGCCTACAGGAGACAGTAACTTCCCCACATCCCTGCTGCGCCCGCAAGACAAGAGGCACACACATAGACACAATGGGGCGGCCAGTCGGCATCGGGGTATCGGTGAAAGACGTCCCTGTAGCAGGGACTTCACTAGTCCGGCCAGCAGGGACAGCGCGCTGGGTCTAAAGGTGCATACACACGGAGAGATTTTGACTATGAGAGATTTTGACTAACTTTTCCCTTGAACTGGCAGTAGGAGATTTTGACTAACTTTACCAGAGATTTTGTCTAACTATGCAAGAGATTTTGGCTATGGGAGATTTTGGCTATGGGAGATTTTGACTATCTCATTTAAATAAGGGGATGAGTGTCATATATAGGATGATTTTACAGGGTGGCTGGTATTTAAATAGCTAAAAGTAAAAAAAAAATTTTTGCGTGGGGTCCCCCCTCCTATGTAAAACCAGCCTCGGGCTCTTTGAGCCAGTCCTGGTTGTTAAAATACAGAGGAAAAAATGAGTAGGGTTCCCCTATATTTAGACAACCAGCACCGGGCTCTGCGTCCGGTCCTGGTTTAAAAAATACGGGGGACAAAAGACATAGGGGTCCCCCGTATTTTTCAAACCAGCACCGGGCTCCACTAGCCAGGGAGATAATGCCACAGCCGGGGGACACTTTTATATTGGTCCCTGCGGCCGTGCCATTACCCCCCCAACTAGTCACCCCTGGCCGGGGTACACTGGAGGAGTGAGGACCCCTTAAATCAAGGGGTCCCCGCCTCCAGCCACCCAAGGGCCAGGGGTGAAGCCCGAGGCTGTCCCCCCCATCCGTGGGCGGTGGATGGGAGGCTGATAGCCATTCAATAGTAATATTGTTCTTTACAGGTGGCCTACAGGTCCCAGCAAGCCTGCCCCAGCATGCTGGCACTTGGAGAACCACAAGTGCCAGCATGCCCGGACATAAAGGGCCCGCTGGCACCTGTAGTCCACCTGTAAAGAAAATATTGGGAAAAAAACACCGACACATTCTTTAAAAAATCCTTTATTAAACTGGGTCTTCACCTGGGGGCGGCGGCCTTTAAGCTCTTTTGTATGGCCGCCGCCTTCCCAGGGCTTCCGGCGTCTTCACCTGGGGGGGCGCCACCTCCCCAGGGCTTCTGGGGTCTTGCTCTGGCGTCTTCACCTGGTGGGCGGCGGCTGCTAAGCTCTTTTGCATAGCCGCCGCCCATCCAGGACTTCCACGGCGTCTTCAGGAGCTCTTCTCCGCTCCTCCTCCGCCGTCGGACTGAAAGCCGCTGCCTCGCGCTGACTTATATAAGTCAGCGGGAGGGGGCGGGGCGATGACGCGGCGAGCCGTGATTGGCTCGCGGCGGCCATCTTGAATTTCAAAAATGACGCTGAGGCGCCATTTTTGAAACTGGTACCGCTCCGCTGCCAAACTCTGCAAGATAAAGGTAAATTTCCGCCGCCCGCACCGCCGCCGCCCGCACCACCGCCTCAACCCGCCGCCGCCCACACCGCCACTGCAACCCGCCGCCGCCCGCACCGCCGCCACAACCCGCCGCCGCCCGCACCGCCGCCACCACCCGCCGCCGCCCGCACCACCGCCGCCGGCAACATCGCTATCGCTGGGAAAAAATCGCTGGCCTCTAGCGATTTTAACTAACTTTCCCAGCGACATAGCCAAAATTGACTTGCCTGCACTGACTATTTTTCCCAGCGATAGCGACCTGGCGGGGACGCGCATCGCTATCGCTGCCTGTGTACACACGGAGCGATCTGCACTAACTTTCTGAGCGATTTTGACTATATAGTCAAAATCGCTCAGTTATATCGCTCCGTGTGTATGCACCTTAACAGTCACTCACTGTCTCGGGGGATTCTCCTTCACTATCCCGAGAGACTGACTGTGACTGGAGGAGCTTCTCGGCGGCTGCTGTTATTGAACAGCTGAGCCACCGGAGGAAAACTCCGACCTCCACTTGACAACGAACAGTGTGGGGGCCCCGGGACAACCGCCCCTGTCGCCCCTGCCTTAATCCGGCCATGATTGTGTCACCTGCCGCTAATCTATCTGAGTGAGTAATACACTGGGCATTAGAGAGCCTGGCTGGGACAAGGTACTTTTCAGTGGGCGTGGCCTGCTTGTGGAGGCGTGGCCATGCAACCTTAGGGGGGGGGAAATAGTATTTTTAACGCCTCCCTGGGCACACTGCAGCCCAGCGCACAGCAGCATGTACTGGGCTGAGGGCTGCTGTGTACTGGGCTGAGGAGAAGAGCTACTGCTGCTGCAGCCAGGTAAGAGGACGGATCTGGGCCCCCGCTCCATAAGACCCCCTCTCGGCACCACTGGTCATACAAGAGATATTACAAACTGAGACGTCACTGCTGCAAGGCTCCTGAAAAAAACATATTAAAACTACACACATTTTTACTGTTGTTTACTATGTATATACCTAATATTCTAGCATGTGCTGATGCTTACATGAAGTAGCAATTCCACAAAAAAAGCAGGCTGTAAGTATCTTAGTATTTGCCATTTTTCCTTGATTTGTTTCTTCAAGCTGCTATTAACTATTTATATTACTCTACATTGTCATGGCAACCACAGTCACAAGTCTCATGATGTGAGTTAAGAGGCTTTCAACCCCCCGGGTGTGGTATGAAAGGTAGATAGTAACTAGGTCAACAGTGTCTAGGTCGACCACTATTGGTCGACAGTAACTAGGTCGACAGGGTCTTTAGGTCGACAGGTTAAAACGTCGACATACGTTTTTTTGTGTCGTTTTCTTCGTAGAGTGACTGGGAACCCCAATTAGTGTACAGTGTCCCCTCGCATGGCTCGCTTTGCTCGCCATGCTTCGGGCAAGGTGCCTCGCTCCGCTACTGCTGCGCTCGGCACAGGTTACCGTTCCCAATTGTACTCCATGTGGATCGTTAAGTATGAAAGGTTAAAAAAAATAAAAAAATCGTGAAAAACTCATGTCGACCTTTTGACCTGACGACCTAGAACATGTCATCCTAGAGACCCTGTCGACCTAGAAACCCTGTCGACCAGTACTGGTCGACCTAGATAGTGTCGACCTAGTTACTGTCAAACTAGAGTCCGGATCCCTTTCAACCCCACCATGCTTGCACATGACATGCCAGGAGCTATGACTGGCAGCCATACTTTGTGCTCTCCAGATAGATCTGAGCAGATAATGACATGTAGGAGGACAGCTAAGCAAGATGACTCAGACACATGATTTAAAGGTACTTAACTTAAAACCCAACCTTTTATGGGGTTGCTGCTTTCATTTTTTTTAAATATAGTTTAATAAAAAGGACAAATGAAAAGTACGAGTCTATACTAAACTTACATGTTCCTGTTGAAAGCCCTTCTCATCTTCATGTGTGCAAGTCAAAAGAGCAAAGGGAATGTGGGGGTCATTCCGAGTTGTTCGCTCGCTAGCTGATTTTAGCAGCCGTGCAAACGCTATGCCGCCTCCCACTGGGAGTGTATTTTAGCTTAGCAGAAGTGCGAACGAAAGGATCGCAGAGCGGCTACAAAGTTTTTTTGTGCAGTTTTAGAGTAGCTCCAGACCTACTCAGCGCTTGCGATCACTTCAGACTGTTCAGTTCCTGTTTTGACATCACGAACACGCCCTGCGCTCGCCCAGCCACGCCTGTATTTTTCCTGGCACGCCTGCATTTTTCCGAACACTCCCTGAAAACGGTCAGTTGACACCCAGAAACGCCCACTTCCTGTCAATCACTCTGCGGCCAGCAGTGCGACTGAAAAGCTTCGCTAGACCCTGTGTGAAACTACTTCGTTCGTTGTAATAGTACGACGCTCGTGCACATTGCGCCGCATGCGCAGAAGTTACTTTTTTTGCCTCATCGCTGCACAGCGAACGAATGCAGCTAGCGATCAACTCGGAATGACCACCTAAGTGTTTTAGATGGATAAAGTATTTGACACCATTTGATATTTGGTATTGACACCAACCTCCCTACATCAGTTTGAGGGATGACGTTACCATGTCAACAATCACAATGTGGGTCTTCACGTCGACACAACAATGTTGACCGCAATGATGTCAAAATTGTTGAAATGTTGACATGGAACATGCTGATATCTGCAGAATATTGGCAAGTTCATAATGTCGGGATCTGTACTATCAAAATGTGAAATGTAGATATTCTGCACAATGCCGACAGTAGGGTTGGGTTGTGGGAGCGGAGGGTTAGGGTTGGGATATGGGAGAGTGGGTTAAGATTGGGCACTAGGGGTCATGTAGGGTTATTCTGCTGGAGGGAGGGTTAGGGTTAGGCACTAGGGGAGAGGTAGGGATAGGGGTAGAGTACCCGCCACCGGAACTGCTTCATCAGATGACTCCAATGGAACCACAGCACACCGCCAGAGTCACTGGAGTATGTAAGCGAAGCCGATGTTACACCGGGACTGTTTTGCCGACCTTCTAATCAAGTTGAAATTTCATCTGTGTCGACGGGATGAATGTCGTTATTACAACCATGTTGATGTTGGCAAAACAATCCAAATCCCAGTTTGATATGAGCTTTGTATCAAGCAATCTACTGTTGGGGGGCCCTGCAGATTCCAATGTGCTATCTATGGGAAAAGAAATACAGCAATAACTATGCAACTCCATTATCTTGCTTTAACCATTGAAGATAATGTTTTCCTGCTTCCTTGCTCTTCTCATCTCAGACTGCTGCACAGGAGAACCTTTCACTGGGCCGTTGTTTGTCTGGAACCTAGCAAGCAACAGACTATGGAAACAGCAAGTTTTCTCCTAGCTGCACCTCATAAGATCAGTCTGGTCTGTTTGTCTAAGCCGAAAGCCAAGATGGGGCAGAAGTGAATATTTGCTTCCTTGGCTTGTCCTTGATGTTGTCTTTTTCTTCTGAGTGGTTAGGCCTGGAAGATCTAAGCTGCCAGGAACTGAAATACCAGCGGTGTGAGAGGTTTTCTGGTTCATACTACAGTATACATTTCCCAGCAGCGCCAGTGATACGTTCATATCAGTGCTGTTATCGACTCCGGGCATCATTCATGTTTGTACGCAATGGGCGATTACTGTATCACGCAACGGAGCGATTTATCTGCAGAATGCGCATGTGCTTGCAACGAGGATTTCAAGGAAAGTGATTGACAGGTAGTGACCGTTTGGAGGTGTTAGCGAGGAGTTTGCGGGGAGAGGTTTGATAACGCAGGCATGTCATGGCTATTTTCGAAGTGTGCATCTGCCGTCAGCTGCAAGCTCGTACGTGCAAAAACATGTCGTCTGCATTGCTACTGCTGCGTCGAGTTTGTGCAGCCATAGACCCACCTTTGACTTTGGTGTTCCCCCTATTTCCATACAGTCTGCTAATGTATAGGCACCCCGCCCAGTGGGCGTCTCTTTCAATATCTGGTCGGCGGCGTCACTTGCTAACATAGGCCCTCATTCCGAGTTGATCGCTCGCTAGCTGCTTTTAGCAGCATTGCAAACGCTAAACCGCCGCCCTCTGGGAGTGTATCTTAGCTTAGCATAAACGCGAACGAAAGGATCGCAGAACTGCTCCGAAAAAATATTGTGCAGTTTCTGAGCAGCTCCAGACTTACTCCTATCTTGCGATGACTGCAGTCTGTTTAGTTCCTGCTTTGACGTCACAAACACGCCCTGCGTTCGGCCAGCCACTCCCCCGTTTCCCCAGGCACGCCTGCGTTTTTATCTGGCATGCCTGCGTTTTTACACACACTCCCCGAAAACGGTCAGTTACCACCCAGAAACACCCACTTCCTGTCAATCACTCTGCGGCCAGCAGTGCGACTGAAAAGCGTCACTAGACCTTGTGTAAAACTGCATCGGCTTTTGTGAAAGTACGTTGTGCGTGCGCAGTGCGCCCCATACGCATGCACAGAAGTGCCGCTTTTTTGCCTGATCGCTGCGCTGCGAACGACGGCAGCTAGCGATCAACTCGGAATGAGGGCCATTAGCTATTCCTTAGCCTAGAACAATGCAATTGCATTTGAATACAAACATGACTTAGCTCTTCTGTCCCATATGCAGAACAGATATTCTTTGGTTCACTGTACTCCAGTGAGGGCAAGACTAAATAACAGAACAGCCACGGCACTTTGCAATGTGATATGTACCAAAGCAAATCTACCAAATAAATCAAACATCTACCAAAAATCCCTATTAATGTAATGTTAGAGAGGACTGGCAAAGAGTAGAATGCAGCATCTGACTGGACAGTTACCGATATAGGTGGTCATTCCGAGTTGGTCGCTCGCTGCCGTTTTTTGCAGAATTGCGACCAGGCAAAAAAACGGCAGTTCTGCGCATGTGTATGGGCCGCAGGGCGCACGCGCTGTTATTTCACACAAAACTATGCAATTTTACATACGGCCGAGCGACGCTTTTCAGCCGCTCTGCTGATCGGGCGTTTCTGGGATTTCAGTTTGAACACACCACACCCAAATCTAACTCTCTCTGCACATGTTATATCTGTCTCCCCTGCAGTGCACATGGGGGGTAATTCCAAGTTGATCGCAGCAGCAAGTTGGTTAGCAATTGGGCAAAACCATGTGCACTGCAGGGGGGGGTAGGTATAACATGTGCAGAGAGAGTTAGATTTGGGTGTGGTGTGTTCAAAGTGAAATCTAAATTGCAGTGTAAAAATAAAGCAGCCAGTATTTACCCTGCACAGAAACGAAATAACACACCCAAATCTAACTCTCTCTGCACATGTTATATCCCCCCACCCCACCCCCTGCAGTGCACATGGTTTTGCCCAGTTGCTAACAAACCTGCTGCTGCGATCAACTCAGAATTACCCCCATGGTTTTGCCCAACTGCTAACAAATTTGCTACTACGATCAGGTCTGAATTAGGCCCTTATTCAGTCTACATTCCTGCAGATTCCACAGACGATACTTGTCTTTGTATGCTGGTAGTCCGTGCGGTCTATTGGGGATGGGGGGTCCCAGTGGAGTGCTACACTCTGGGGGTGCAGTTTTTCATTTTTCAACAGTTTATAGAGTCATGCACAGATGAAATGATACAATGAGGAAAGGTAATTGTCGCACGTGATTTAACACACTGGGGGAAAGGTATCAAGCATTGGAGCGACATAAAGTAAAGATTCTGATTGGTTGCTTTGGGGCAACGTATCCCCTTTATCTCTCTCCAAGGCTTGATGCATCTTCCTCATTATCTGTTGACAATGAACCCTATTCAGTAAGGATTGCGAATTCTGCTTTTAAGCAGAATTTGCAATCCTTTTGCTTGCATACTGGGCAGGGCCATCGCAGGGCAAGGTCGCCCAGAATGCTACCCGCCGGCTGCCCCCTGCGACCACGCTGAAATTGCGATTGCACCGCAATTTCAGTGTGTTCGCAGAAAGTAAGGAAGCCTGGCTGGGACGGTAAGAGGGCTGCCACCATCTTTTTGATCGGAGCGGCTGCGAGTGACATCGCATCCACGCCATGCCCCCCCACCCCCACCCCCGTTGCCCCGCCACGCCTTCGTTCCAGTAATTCCACCATACGCAATGCTCCATCTCTGCCTAGGGAACGGACCGTTGCCGCCCCCCTCTCGCTCCGCAAACACCTCTGCCTGATTGACAGTAAATGCGGGGCACCCACAGTAAATGCGTCCGCATCATCATATTTTTTGCGGTGGATCGCGAGTTGCGATCCAACCTGAATAGGGTCCTATGTTCAGAACTCTAGGCAATGATTGATGTTCTCTAAAGATGACAGTTTGACCCTCAGCCTCCAGCCATAGTAATATTATTACTACCCACATGGTTCCTCCAATACCTTCAGTTTTAAGAGGAGTTCATTTGAAGCTTTTTTTTTAATTGCAAATATAAATATCTCAGGTTTGGGGAATGGTAGGACAGTGTTACCATAGGAAGAAAAAAGAAAAAACAGGATGAGAAGGCCAACATACACATACATAACAAATGTATGAAACTGCACATGTTATGCCGAAGGCCACACGTTACTCCCACCCAAACAGTCCCCTTACACAGTCAGTAGGATTTTGGGAAACATAATCCAACTTCTGCATGATATGGGTATATGGCAGGAGGGGTCTTACATTTCCACCTGGAGAATTCTTTCTGGGATTGATCAGAAAGTTGACTCAAACGTTCGGACATTTTTCAGGGCAACTTGTAATAATGCAGATGTCTTTTATAATGGTATCAGTTGCAACCGGATTTCCAAGGAGCGTCACATTCTTCCTTCACTTTGCTATAGCCTTCCTGGCATCATCTTGGGTGGAAGATCCTCCACCAGCCCCAACAAGCAATGGAGGACTCAAGAAGAAGACATATGATATAGGGGCTGATATGCCAGATCCTCAACCAGCCCCAACAAGCAATGGAGGACTCAAGAAGAAGATAAGTGATATAGGGGCTGATGTACTAGATCCTCCACCAGCCCCAACAAGCAATGGAGGACTCAAGAAGAAGACATATAATATAGGGGCTGATGTACTAGATCCTCCACCAGCCCCAACAAGCAATGGAGGACTCAAGAAGAAGACATATGATATAGGGGCTGATGTACTAGATCCTCCACCAGCCCCAACAAGCAATGGAGGACTCAATAAGAAGACATATGATATAGGGGCTGATGTACTAGATCCTCCACCAGCCCCAACAAGCAATGGAGGACTCAAGAAGAAGACATATGATATAGGGGCTGATATGCCAGATCCTCCACCAGCCCCAACAAGCAATGGAGGACTCAAGAAGAAGACATATGATATAGGGACTGATATACTAGATCCTCAACCAGCCCCAACAAGCAATGGAGGACTCAAGAAGAAAACACGTGATATAGGGGCTGATATGCCAGATCCTCAACCAGTCCCAACAAGCAATGGAGGACTCAAGAAGAAGACATATGATATAGGGGCTGATATGCCAGATTCTCAACCAGCCCCAACAAGCAATGGAGGACTCAAGAAGAAGACATATGATATAGGGGCTGATATGCCAGATCCTCAACCAGCTCCAACAAGCAATGGAGGACTCAAGAAGAAGACATATGATATAGGGGCTGATATGCCAGATCCTCCACCAGCCCCAACAAGCAATGGAGGACTCAAGAAGAAGACATATGATATAGGGGCTGATGTACTAGATCCTCCACCAGCCCCAACAAGCAATGGACTTCATTACATCCCGGCCCATACCTTTTAATAAATCCAACCGTATATAATTTTGACAATTTTATTAGTAGGAGCCGCTACAAGTTAAGTTGCCCTGAGGCCCCCACAAACCTTAATCCAGGCCTGAACTTTGACAGGCCAAACAGGGGGCAGTGTAACACAGAAATATGTTCAATACTAGCCTGTAACAATGTAATTTGCTGAGGTTATGCCATAAGTGGGGTGTAACCACTACTAAACACTTCAGGGGGATCATCGTCATCATCATCATCAGGTTATTCATTTAGCAAGAAGAGCCTATTGTTCTAACCAGATAGGGAGAGTTCTGCTCAATGTGAAAGTTATAAAAATGTTAAGCCTGGCTCCGGCACAAGGGCATAGCTACCATAGGTGCATGCAGTGCAGCTGCTATGGGGCCCAGAGCTGAGAGGGGCCACCTTCCCTGTCACAGTTACATGTGTTATATACAAGGGCATAGCTACCATAGGTGCAGGCAGTGCAGCTGCTATGGGGCCCAGAGCTGAGAGGGACCACCTTCCCTGTCACAGTTACATGTGTTATATACAGGGGCGTAGCTACCACAGGTGCAGGCAGTGCAGCTGCTATGGGGCCCAGAGCTGAGAGGGGCCACCTTCCCTGTCACAGTTACATGTGTTATAGACAAGGGCATACAGTTGCTACCATAGGTGCAGGCAGTGCAGCTGCTATGGGGCCCAGAGCTGAGAGGGGCCCACCTTCCCTGTAAAGTGTTATATACATTTTTTGCCATTGGGTGGTATATAGAGGGCCTTTCAAACTTTTTTCTTGGGGTCTGCAATATATTTAGGTATGCCCCTGGACCTGTTCATTGTAGTATGGTATAAAATGAACTGGAGGGCATTTTAATGTTATATAATATGAACAGGGGCACTGTAATGTGGCACAATATGAACGGGGAGTACTATATATCATAATGTGAATTGGGGGTACTGTGCGGCATAATGTGTACTGGCAGCTCTGAAATGTGACCTAGGGTGAACTTAAACACTACTACGATTCATAAAAGTTACTAGGGCACTACTATGGGGCATAACATTAAATAAGGCTCTACTATGGTTCATAAAATGAACTAGGGCACTATTATAGGGCACAAAAATTAACAACTGGGACACGTGCCCCTAGAAGCATTGGAACGGGGGCCCCTTCAAAATGTTACTTTGGGGCCCACAAAGTTCTGGCTATGCCCCTGACCGGCAGGAAATGTGCAATAGATTCAAATAAAAGTGATTACCTATTGCTATTGTCCATTTCCTCCTCTGCTATTTGCATAGACATGCGTTATAATTTACACGTGCCTTTGCAGATACAACCCAACTCATTTAAAGAGTTTAACCAGTTGAATATACCAGTGACACCACCCACGGCATCTTAAATGACATAACCTTTTTTTTTAAATCATACCTACACATAATACATATTCATGGTTTGGATAAATGTGGGGAATGTCATTCATACTCTGGAAAACATAATGATTATGACTTTCACTGAAATAATGGCTTTTGTGTATGATGTAGCTCCCTGACTCACAAAACGTCTTTATATATCCATTTACCGCTATGTATTCTGCACTATAAATACTCTCTTCCAAGAAAGGGCTGAGGGATCTCACCACATATCTCTGGAAGGATTTGAATCAATGGCAAAATTTAGCTACTGTACAGGGCAGTCTTTAGTTATGCTTAAAGGGATTATCCGGGATTGGAAAATGTTGGTATATCCCAGTCATTCATGTAAATGAGATTTAAAAGGATGCTATATTTGGCTGCACGGATGAGTCTTTTTGTCTTACTGTGACAATCTGCTCTGTTCATAAATAATTAATTCATTTCAACTTCAAGAACTAATCATGGCTCTTATAGGGGCCTATATATCCAGCCTTTTCATTCCCGTTAATCAAGTTAAAATAATAATAAAAAAATAACAGTGGTTAAAATTTATACGGGTCTATTCAATTGATGTCGAAAATTCTGACTTGTCGGAAAAACGTCAAATTCCGAAATTTTTAGATCGAATCTTGATGTGACCTATTCATTTGTCGTCCCGTTTTTCCGACTTGTCGAATTTTCAACTTGTCAGAAAACACTTAGATCGGCAGATTAGCCGCGGATCCACGTGTTTTTGTCAAATTTGTGGCCAAATCCGACAGGTTTTTGGTCCGTTTTTGACAATGTCAATACGACTTTAAACTTTAAAAACAGTCGGATTGACATTGTTGAAAACGGCCAAAACCTGTTGGATTTGGCCTCCAATTGAATACTGAACTGTCGAATCCTTTCCGTCAGAAAGGATCCGACAGTAATTCAATAGACCCCATAGTGTTAACCTCAGTATTCTTCGTAATCTTTGTATTATTTAGAGAGAGTGTGTTCAAGGTATTTTGGTAATATTGGAGGTTACCATCACGTGCGAACAGCAAATGTATTACATATGTAATGTAATAGTCCTGATTCGGTGGTGGATGCACTGCCGATGTTGGATGTAGTGGAGGAAATTTTTGCTTTTGTGCATGTGTCCCGATTGTGCCCGCAGTTGCGATTTCAGGCGCATACATGGAGAAGTGTATGTGGAGAGCATCCTTGTGAATACTTAACTAAATAGATGGCATCCTAGTGAGCGCCACACAATGCAGATAGCATTCTCGTGAATGCCAAAATATATACATGGCATCCATGTGAGCACCACACAATACAGAGAGCATCCTTGTGAATACCACACTATATGGATAGCATCCTTGTGAGTGTCACACAACACAGAGAGCATCCTTGTGAATACCACACTATATGGATAGCATCCTTGTGAGTGTCACACAATACAGAGAGCATCCTTGTGAATGCCATGCTATATAGATAACATCCTTGTTGTCACCACACAATACAGAGAGCATCCTTGTGAATGCCATGCTATATAGATAACATCCTTGTTGTCACCACACAATACAGAGAGCATCCTTGTGAATACAACACTATATGGATAGCATCCTTGTGAGTGCCACACAATACAGAGAACATCCTTGTGAATGTCACATTATATAGACAGCACCACACAATACAGAGAGTATCCTTGTGAACATCAAACAGTGCATAGTGTGAATGTCATACAAAGCGAATCCTTGTGATAGCACCACAATAGAGAGTAGAATTGTGATTCCAGGCAATACACATATTACACCCCCCAGTTATATCATGCCTCCTTTGGCATTGCGCCAGCCCCAGCCACATCATACCACCCCCTAGCCACATCATGCCCTTTACAGTTACATAATTTCCTTCATAACCACTTGAGAAGAATTCAGAATCCTTTACCTGAAAATAACATTATGGGGGTCATTCCGAGTTGTTCGCTCGCAAGCTGCTTTTAGCAGATTTGCACACGTTAAGCCCTAGCCTACTGGGAGTGAATCTTAGCTTCTTAAAATTGCGAACGAAAGATTCGCAATATTGCGATAAGACATCTCTGTGCAGTTTCTGAGTAACTCGAGACTTACTCGGCATCTGCGATCAGTTCAGTGCTTGTCGTTCCTGGTTTGACGTCACAAACACACCCAGCGTTCGCCCAGACACTCCTCCGTTTCTCCAGCCACTCCCGCGTTTTTCCCAGAAACGGTAGCGTTTTTTCACACACACCCATAAAACGGCCAGTTTCCGCCCAGAAACACCCACTTCCTGTCAATCACATTACGATCACCAGAACGAGGAACAAACCGTGAGTAAAATTCCTACCTGCATAGCAAATTTACTTGGCGCAGTCGCAGTGCGGACATTGCGCATGCGCACTAAGCGGAAAATCGCTGCGATGCGAAGAAATTTACCGAGCGAACAACTCGGAATGACCCCCTATATTCCCAAATTGTCAACAACTGTAAATAATTCCATGAGTATAATTTTGAAGAAGAAAAAAAAACAGGCAGCAAATTAAATAAGACAATTAAAAACTATTTTGGAAGAGATGTTTGTGAATTTTACTGAACATATACAGTAGTTAAAGAATAACACCCCATAACTAATGTGCCATGCGAACAAGTCTGTGTTCACATTGATGATATTGTAAATCTTAACGCATCATAAATATGGTACTGTAGTGCTCTGCACTATGGGGTAATTCCAAGTTGATCGCAGCAGAATTTTTTTTAGCAGTTGGGCAAAACCATGTGCACTGCAGGAGGGGCAGATATAACATGTGCAGAGAGAGTTAGATTTGGGTGGGATGTATTCAAACTGAAATCTAAATTGCAGTGTAAAAATAAAGCAGCCAGTATTTACCCCACACAGAAACAAAATAACCCACCCAAATCTAACTCTCTCTGCAAATGTTACATCTGCCCCCCCTGCAGTGCACATGGTTTTGCCCAATTGCTAACAAACTTGCTGCTGCGATTTACAGGGTTCCGAGGCAGCCTCGGATCCTCCCGCATTGCTCGGTTAATCCGAGCGCGCCTGAACGTCATCATCCCGCTGTCGGATTCTCGCGAGATTCGTATTCTATATAAGGAGCCGCGCGTCGCCGCCATTTTCACTCGTGCATTGGAGATGATATCTGTGCTCAGTGTGCTGAAAATATCTACGTTCTCTGCCTGAAAAACGCTCCATATCTGTGCTGCATTGTAGTATATAGTAGGAGGACAGTGCAGAATTTTGCTGACCACCAGTACAGCAGTACGGTACAGTAGTCCATTGCTCTACCTCTGTGTCGTCAAGTATACTATCCATCCATACCTGTGCTGCATTTTAGTTGTGCGCAGTATATAGTAAGGGGAACAGTGCAGAATTTTGCTGACCACCAGTATATATTATGTATAGCAGTACTGTACAGTAGTCCATTGCTCTACCTCTGTGTCGTCAAGTATACTATCCATCCATACCTGTGCTGCATTTTAGTTGTGCGCAGTATATAGTAAGGGGAACAGTGCAGAATTTTGCTGACCACCAGTACAGCAGTACGGTACAGTAGTCCATTGCTCTACCTCTGTGTCGTCAAGTATACTATCCATCCATACCTGTGCTGCATTGTAGTTGTGTGCAGTATATAGTAGGAGGACAGTGCAGAATTTTGCTGACCACTAGTATATATTATATATAGCAGTACGGTACAGTAGTCCATTGCTCTACCTCTGTGTCAAGTATACTATCCATCCATACCTGTGCTGCATTTTAGTTGTGCGCAGTATATAGTAGGAGGACAGTGCAGAATTTTGCTGACCACTAGTATATATTATATATAGCAGTACGGTACAGTAGTCCATTGCTCTACCTCTGTGTCGTCATGTATACTATCCATCCATACCTGTGCTGCATTTTAGTTGTGCGCAGTATATAGTAGGAGGACAGTGCAGAATTTTACTGACCACCAGTATATATATATATAGCAGTACAGTACAGTAGGCCATTGCTATTGATATATTACTGGCATATAATTCCACACATTAAAAAATGGAGAACAAAAATGTGGTGGGTAAATTAGGGAAAGATCAAGATCCACTTCCACCTCGTGCTGAAGCTGCTGCCACTAGTCATGGCCGATACGATGATATGCCATCAACGTCGTCTGCCAAGGCCGATGCCCAATGTCATAGTAGAGAGCATGTAAAATCCAAAAAACAAAAGTTCAGTAAAATTACCCAAAAATCAAAATTAAAATCGTCTGATGAGAAGTGTAAACTTGCCAATATGCCATTTACGACATGGAGTGGCAAGGAATGGCTGAGGCCCTGGCCTATGTTCATGGCTAGTGGTTCAGCTTCACATGAGGATGGAAGCACTCATCCTTTCGCTAGAAAAATGAAAAGACTTAAGCTGGCAAAAGCACAGCAAAGAACTGTGCGTTCTTCTAAATCACAAATCCCCAAGGAGAGTCCAATTGTGTCGGTTGCGATGCCTGACCATCCCAACACTGGACGGGAAGAGGTGGCGCCTTCCACCATTTGCACGCCCCCTGCATGTGCTGGAAGGAGCACCTGCAGTCCAGTTCCTGATAGTCAAATTGAAGATGTCACTGTTGAAGTATACCAGGATGAGGATATGGGTGTTGCTGGCGCTGAGGAGGAAATTGACAAGGAGGATTCAGATGGTGAGGTGGTTTGTTTAAATCAGGCACCTAGGGAGACACCTGTTGTCCGTGGGACGAATATGGCCATTGACATGCCAAATTACAAAAAAAATCACCTCGTCGGTGTGGAATTATTTTAACAGAAATGCGGACAACATTTGTCAAGCCGTGTGTTGCCTTTGTCAAGCTGTAATAAGTAGGGGTAAGGACGTTAACCACCTAGGAACATCCTCCCTTATACGTCACCTGGAGCGCATTCATCAGAAGTCATTGACAAGTTAAAAAACTTTGGGTGACAGCGGAAGCAGTCCACTGACAACTAAATCCCTTCCTCTTGTAACCAAGCTCCTGCAAACCACACCACCAACTCCCTCAGTATCAATTTCCTCCTTAGACAGGAAAGCCAATAGTCCTGCAGGCCATGTCACTGGCAAGTCTGACGAGTCCTCTCCTGCCTGGGATTCCTCCGATGCATCCTTGAGTGTAACGCCTACTGCTGCTGGCGCTGCTGTTGCTGCTGCTGGGAGTCGATCGTCATCCCAGAGGGGAAGTCGGAAGACCACTTGTACTACTTCCAGTAAGCAATTGACTGTCCAACAGTCCTTTGCGAGGAAGATGAAATATCACAGCAGTCATTCTGCTGCAAAGCGGATAACTCAGGCCTTGGCAGCTGCAGTGGTGTTAAACGTGTGTCCGGTATCCACCGTTAATTCACAGGGAATTAGAGAATTGATTGAGGTACTGTGTCCCCGGTACCAAATACCATCTAGGTTCCACTTCTCTAAGCAGGCGATACAGAGAATGTACACAGACCTCAGAAAAAGAGTCACCAGTGTCCTAAAAAATGCAGTTGTACCCAATGTCCACTTAACCACGGACATGTGGACAAGTGGAGTAGGGCAGACTCAGGACTATATGACTGTAACAGCCCACTGGGTAGATGCATTGCCTCCCGCAGCAAGAACAGCAGCAGCGGCACCAGTAGCAGCATATCGCAAATGCCAACTCGTTCCAAGGCAGGCTACGCTTTGTATCACCGCTTTCCATAAGAGGCACACAGCTGACAATCTCTTACGGAAACTGGGGAACATCATCGCAGAATGGCTTACCCCAATTGGACTCTCCTGGGGATTTGTGACATCAGACAACCCCACCAATATTGTGCGTGCATTACATGTGGGAAATTCTAGCACGTCCCATGTTTTGCACATACATTGAATTTGGTGGTGCACAATTTAAAAAAAAACGACAGGGGCGTGCAAGAGATGCTGTTGGTGGCCCGAAGAATTGCGGGCCACTTTCGGCATTCAGCCACCGCGTGCCAAAGACTGGAGCACCAGCAAACACTCCTGAACCTGCCCCGCCATCATCTGAAGCAAGAGGTGGTAACGAGGTGGAATTCAACCCTCTATATGCTTCAGAGGATGGAGGAGCAGCAAAAGGCCATTCAAGCCTATACATCTGCCTACGATATAGGCAAAGGAGGGGGAATGCACCTGACTCAAGCACAGTGGAGAATGATTTCAACGTTGTGCAAGGTTCTGCAACCCTTTGAACTTGCCACATGTGAAGTCAGTTCAGACACTGCCAGCCTGAGTCAGGTCATTCCCCTCATCAGGCTTTTGCAGAAGCAGCTGGAGAGATTGAAGGAGGAGCTAAAACGGAGCGATTCCGCTAGGCATGTGGGACTTGTGGATGGAGCCCTTCATTCGCTTAACCTGGATTCACGGGTGGTCAATCTATTGAAATCAGAGCACTACATTTTGGCCACCGTGCTCGATCCTAGGTTTAAAGCCTACGTTGTATCTCTCTTTCCGGCAGACACAAGTCTGCAGAGGTGCAAAGACCTGCTGGTGAGACACTTGTCATGTCAAGCGGAACATGACCCGTCAACAGCTCCTCCTTCACATTCTCCCATAACTGGGGCTGCGAGGAAAAGGCTAAGAATTCTGAGCCCACCCGCAGGCGGTGATGCAGGGCAGTCTGGAGCGAGTGCTGACATCTGGTCCGGACTGAATGACCTGCCAACGATTACTGACATGTTGTCTACTGTCACTGCATATGATTCTGTCACCATTGAAAGAATGGTGGAGGATTATATGAGTGACCGCATCCAAGTAGGCACGTCAGACAGTCCGTACGTATACTGGCAGGAAAAAGAGGCAATTTGGAGGCCCTTGCACAAACTGGCTTTATTTTACCTAAGTTGCCCCCCCCCCCCTCCAGTGTGTACTCCGAAAGAGTGTTTAGTGCAGCCGCTCACCTTGTCAGCAATCGGCGTGCGAGGTTACTTCCAGAAAATGTGGAGAAGATGATGTTCATTAAAATGAATTATAATCAATTCCTCCGTGGAGACATTCACCAGCAATTGCCTCCAGAAAGTACACAGGGACCTGAGATGGTGGAGGGGGATGTACACAGTGAAAGGGGTGAGGAATCGGAGGATGAGGAGGAGGTGGACATCTTGCCTCTGTAGAGCCAGTTTGTGCAAGGAGAGATTGATTGCTTCTTTTTTGGTGGGGGCCCAAACCAACCAGTCATTTCAGTCACAGTCGTGTGGCAGACCCTGTCGCTGAAATGATGGGTTCGTTAAAGTGTGCATGTCCTGTTTATTAGAGATGAGCGGGTTCGGTTTCTCTAAATCCGAACCCGCCAGAACTTCATGTTTTTTTTCACGGGTCCGAGCGACTCGGATCTTCCCGCCTTGCTCGGTTAACCCGAGCGCGCCCGAACGTCATCATGACGCTGTCGGATTCTCGCGAGGCTCGGATTCTATCGCGAGACTCGGATTCTATATAAGGAGCCGCGCGTCGCCGCCATTTTCACACGTGCATTGAGATTGATAGGGAGAGGACGTGGCTGGCGTCCTCTCCGTTTAGAATTAGAATAGATTAGAGAGACACTTGATTTACTAATTTTGGGGAGCATTAGGAGTACTCAGTAGTGTACAGTGCAGAGTTTTGCTGATAGTGACCAGTGACCACCACTTTTATTTATAATCCGTTCTCTGCCTGAAAAAAGCGATACACAGCACACAGTGACTCAGTCACATACCATATCTGTGTGCACTGCTCAGGCTCAGGCCAGTGTGCTGCATCATCTATTATCTATATATAATATTATATATATCTGTCTGACTGCTCAGCTCACACAGCTTATAATTGTGGGGGAGACTGGGGAGCACTACTGCAGTGCCAGTTATAGGTTATAGCAGGAGCCAGGAGTACATAATATAATCCGTTCTCTGACTGAAAAAAGCGATACACAGCACACAGTGACTCAGTCACATACCATATCTGTGTGCACTGCTCAGGCTCAGGCCAGTGTGCTGCATCATCTATTATCTATATATAATATTATATATATCTGTCTGACTGCTCAGCTCACACAGCTTATAATTGTGGGGGAGACTGGGGAGCACTACTGCAGTGCCAGTTATAGGTTATAGCAGGAGCCAGGAGTACATAATATATTATATAGTGAGTGACCACCAGACACACAGTGCAGTTTATTTAATATATCCGTTCTCTGCCTGAAAAAAGCGATACACACAGTCAGGGCCGGTGCAAGGTTTCTCGGCGCCCTAGGCAAAATTTCTCCCTACACCCCCCCCCCCCCCTCCCGGCTCTCCCCTTCCCCTGTTGCTTGGACAGTGGAGTGATCACGTTATCTAGAGGCTGTGTTAACAGTATGTTGATCCTCCTGAAGCAGCCAAATAACAGCAACAGAAAACCTGATAAATATTATATTAAATGCACACAAGTTAAAAAGCATCCATCCCCACATCCATATATAGTATAATACCACAGTCTGTTGTTTTATACAGTATTATAGATAGGCACCAGGGTTGTAAGTTAACTAGAACTTTGTGGCAGTGACGTACGGTGAGGTCATTGGCTGGGGAGGCACTGAGATTTTATATATATATATATATATATATATATATATATATATACACACACATACACACACACACACACATACATATACAATGGTCGAAGTGGACATTTTGAAGTGGGGGTATGGAAAAGTGAAGGTTGCAATTATGCATGCGCCTCCGGAAGGGGTGTGGCTACTCAAATGGGGCGTGTCCTTCAGTGTAGTGGGACCCTTATACTATCTAGTACTGGCGCCCCTTTCACCTGATACCACACAGTATGACCCAAAATTCACATTACAGCACAAAAAATGAGCCGAAATTCACATTACAGCACACAGTATGAGCCGAAATTCACATTACAGCACACCGTATGACCCGAAATTCATATTTTACCACACAGTATGAACCGAAATTCACATTAAAGCACACCGTATGAGCCGAAATTCACATTACAGCACACTGTATGAGCCGAAATTCACATTACAGCACACTGTATGAGCCGAAATTCACATTACAGAACACGCTATGACCCAAAATTCAGATTTTACCACACTGTATGAGCCGAAATTCACATTACAGCACATGGTATGACCCAAAATTCTGATTTTACCACATGGTATGAGCCGAAATTCACATTATAGCACATGGTATGAGCCGAAATTCACATTATAGCACATGGTATGAGCCGAAATTCACATTATAGCAAACGGTATGACCCACAATTCATGGACAGGGAGAGAGAGTGACAGCAGGAACTGAGAGAGTGACAGCAGGGACTAAGAGCGTGACAGCAGGGACTGAGAGAGTGACAGCAGGGACTGAGAGAGTGACAGCAGGGACTGAGAGATTGACAGCAGGGACTGAGAGATTGACAGCAGGGACTGAGAGAGTGACAGCAGGGACTGAGAGAGTGACAGCAGGGACTGAGAGATTGACAGCAGGGACTGAGAGATTGACAGCAGGGACTGAGAGAGTGACAGCAGGGACTGAGAGCGTGACAGCAGGGACATAGGGTAACATTACCTGATATGTGCAGTAGAGGTGCGGAAGGGACTGTGGTTGTCGGTGGCGTATGAGCCCATGGTCTGCGGGGGATGCGGCGGTACTAAGCTGTCCTTCGTCACTGTGGCGTTGATGTCCCTCTGACCACCGCCAGTTGTGGTCTGCGGTGGTCAACTTTCAATGGCGGTGCAGCAGTGAGCGCTGGTCAGTGGTGGGCGGCGGGCAGCTGTGATATAAATATATCATTTTTTTACATTTATTTTATTTATTTTTCCCTGTCTCTGCGTCCAAGTGATCTGGGGGTGAGCTGGAGTCCAAGTGATCTTGCCCAGATCACTTGGACTGCAGCTTACCCCCAGATCACTTGGACTGCAGCTCACCCCCAGATCACTGGGGGTGAGCTGCAGTCCAAGTGATCTGGGGGTGAGCTGCCCACTGCCCAGACACTTACCACCAAGCACATCCCCCCCCCCCCCTCGCCTTAGTGGTCCTGGTTCCTCAGTCCCGGAGGAAGCAGATACTCCCGGAGATGCTGAGGGCACGGAAATAGAGGTAACAGCGCTGCCCGTTGTCTCCGGAGCTGCCGCTGCTGTAGGCAACTCCAACATCGGGTCCCGCTGCCACTGCCCCCCGCCGCGCTCCTGAAGTGTCAGGCAGCTCCACTGTACTGGATCCGCTGTCCAATCACATCTGCCTCGCTGAGAGGGGCAGGTTTTCCCTGTCAACGAGGCACTGGCATATGTGCCGCTTCCCCCGCAGTTTTTTAATGGGCTTTTACAACCTTGTGCATGGCCCCGCCCCCCTTTCTCTCCCATTCCAATTGTTAATGGGAGGCACTGCTATCTGTGCCTACCAAAGTGATTTAAAGATGTAAAGTGCTTATCATAATATAAATAGATTACTTATGACACAGAATATGTGTCATAAGTATCTTCTTTATATTATTTTAATCATTAATGGCAGGGGAGGCACTGCCTCCCCTGACTACACGTCCCTGCTTTGTGGGCCCCCGTAGTAGAATCTTGAAAGGGCAGCATCGAGGGGATAGGGAGACACAGGATGATAGGGAGACGCGGGGCGGCAGAGAGTGGATAGGGAGACGCGGTGCGGCAGGGAGGGGATAGGGAGACGTGGGGCGGCAGAGAGTGGATAGGGATACGCGGGGCTGCAGGGTGGGGATAGGGAGATGCGAAGCTGCAGGGAGGGGATAGGAAGGCGCGGGGCGCCAGGGAGGGGATAGGGAGACGTGGGGCGGCAGAGAGTGGATAGGGAGACGCGGGGCGGGAGGGGATAGGGAGACGCGGAGCTGCAGGGTGGGGATAGGGAGATACAAAGCTGCAGGGAGGGGATAGGGAGACGCGGGGCGGCAGGGAGGGAGGGGATAGGGAGACGTGGAACGGCAGGGAGGGGATAGGGAGATGTGGGGCGGCAGGGAGGGGATAGGGAGACGTGGGGCGGCAGAGAGTGGATAGGGAGACGCGGGGCGGGAGGGGATAGGGAGACGCGGAGCTGCAGGGTGGGGATAGGGAGATGCGAAGCTGCAGGGAGGGGATAGGGAGATGCGGGCGGCAGGGAGGGAGGGGATAGGGAGGCGCGGGGCGGCAGGGAGGGAGGGGATAGCGAGATGCGGGGTAGCAGGGAGGCTTATCTTGCCTTTCAGACGCAGTAGACATCACCATCTGCAGCGTCTCCCCTCTGCCCAACTATGCTTATCTTGGGGCTTCCAGCAGCAGTAATGACGATAATGGCAGCCAGGGGAGAACTTGAAGTGCTGTCTCAGCATAATGCCGACAGCCCTGCCCCTGCGCCTCCTCTCTAAAAATGATATTTCCCTAGGTAAACAGTAAACCCAGACCAGGGGCGGCCGCGGCGAGGGGCTAGGCTGCCACAGCTGTCCGTCACCTCACTAACGCCAGTAGGTTTGATTTCCCTGCTCCATGATGTCTCTAAGAGAAATAGACGGAGCTGCGCGTATGAGAGAGCAGGGCAGGAGACGGGCTCCGCACAGGGTGTTGTTCACAAGCGCACGGCATGTTAGTGCTGTGCTGAGTGCTGACGGCGCCTAGGATGTGTCAGTGTGGGCGGCGCCCGTCTCCTGCCCTGCTCTCTCATACGCGCAGCTCCGTCTATTTCTGGTAGAGACATCATGGAGCAGGGAAATCAAACCTACTGGCGTTAGTGAGGTGACGGACAGCTGTGGCAGCCTAGCCCCTCGCCGCGGCCGCTCCTGGTCTGGGCTTACTTAGCAAAATAAAACATTTTTTTAGTAAAATAAATTTAAGTCGAGCATGCCGCCCTCCAGTGGCCAGCGCCCATAGGCAGCTGCCTAAAGCTGCCTAATGGTAGCGCCGGCCCTGCACACAGTGACTCAGTCAGTCACATACCATATCTGTGTGCACTGCTCAGGCTCAGGCCAGTGTGCTGCATCATCTATATATATTATATATCTGTCTGACTGCTCAGCTCACACAGCTTATAATTGTGGGGGAGACTGGGGAGCACTACTGCAGTGCCAGTTATAGGTTATAGCAGGAGCCAGGAGTACATAATATTATATTAAAATTAAACAGTGCACACTTTTGCTGCAGGAGTGCCACTGCCAGTGTGACTAGTGACCAGTGACCTGACCACCAGTATATAATATTAGTAGTATACTATCTCTTTATCAACCAGTCTATATTAGCAGCAGACACAGTACAGTGCGGTAGTTCACGGCTGTGGCTACCTCTGTGTCGGCACTCGGCAGCCCGTCCATAATTGTATATACCACCTAACCGTGGTTTTTTTTTCTTTCTTTATACATACATACTAGTTACGAGTATACTATCTCTTTATCAACCAGTCTATATATTAGCAGCAGACACAGTACAGTGCGGTAGTTCACGGCTGTGGCTACCTCTGTGTCGGCACTCGGCAGCCCGTCCATAATTGTATATACCACCTAACCGTGGTTTTTTTTTCTTTCTTTATACATACATACTAGTTACGAGTATACTATCTCTTTATCAACCAGTCTATATATTAGCAGCAGACACAGTACAGTGCGGTAGTTCACGGCTGTGGCTACCTCTGTGTCGGCACTCGGCAGCCCGTCCATAATTGTATATACCACCTAACCGTGGTTTTTTTTTCTTTCTTTATACATACATACTAGTTACGAGTATACTATCTCTTTATCAACCAGTCTATATATTAGCAGCAGACACAGTACAGTGCGGTAGTTCACGGCTGTGGCTACCTCTGTGTCGGCACTCGGCAGCCCGTCCATAATTGTATATACCACCTAACCGTGGTTTTTTTTTCTTTCTTTATACATACATACTAGTTACGAGTATACTATCTCTTTATCAACCAGTCTATATTAGCAGCAGACACAGTACAGTGCGGTAGTTCACGGCTGTGGCTACCTCTGTGTCGGCACTCGGCAGCCCGTCCATAATTGTATACTAGTATCCAATCCATCCATCTCCATTGTTTACCTGAGGTGCCTTTTAGTTGTGCCTATTAAAATATGGAGAACAAAAATGTTGAGGTTCCAAAATTAGGGAAAGATCAAGATCCACTTCCACCTCGTGCTGAAGCTGCTGCCACTAGTCATGGCCGAGACGATGAAATGCCAGCAACGTCGTCTGCCAAGGCCGATGCCCAATGGCATAGTACAGAGCATGTCAAAACCAAAACACCAAATATCAGTAAAAAAAGGACTCCAAAACCTAAAATAAAATTGTCGGAGGAGAAGCGTAAACTTGCCAATATGCCATTTACCACACGGAGTGGCAAGGAACGGCTGAGGCCCTGGCCTATGTTCATGGCTAGTGGTTCAGCTTCACATGAGGATGGAAGCACTCAGCCTCTCGCTAGAAAACTGAAAAGACTCAAGCTGGCAAAAGGCAAAGCACCGCAAAGAACTGTGCGTTCTTTGAAATCCCAAATCCACAAGGAGAGTCCAATTGTGTCGGTTGCGATGCCTGACCTTCCCAACACTGGACGTGAAGAGCATGCGCCTTCCACCATTTGCACGCCCCCTGCAAGTGCTGGAAGGAGCACCCGCAGTCCAGTTCCTGATAGTCAGATTGAAGATGTCAGTGTTGAAGTACACCAGGATGAGGAGGATATGGGTGTTGCTGGCGCTGGGGAGGAAATTGACCAGGAGGATTCTGATGGTGAGGTGGTTTGTTTAAGTCAGGCACCCGGGGAGACACCTGTTGTCCGTGGGAGGAATATGGCCGTTGACATGCCAGGTGAAAATACCAAAAAAATCAGCTCTTCGGTGTGGAGGTATTTCACCAGAAATGCGGACAACAGGTGTCAAGCCGTGTGTTCCCTTTGTCAAGCTGTAATAAGTAGGGGTAAGGACGTTAACCACCTCGGAACATCCTCCCTTATACGTCACCTGCAGCGCATTCATAATAAGTCAGTGACAAGTTCAAAAACTTTGGGTGACAGCGGAAGCAGTCCACTGACCAGTAAATCCCTTCCTCTTGTAACCAAGCTCACGCAAACCACCCCACCAACTCCCTCAGTGTCAATTTCCTCCTTCCCCAGGAATGCCAATAGTCCTGCAGGCCATGTCACTGGCAATTCTGACGAGTCCTCTCCTGCCTGGGATTCCTCCGATGCATCCTTGCGTGTAACGCCTACTGCTGCTGGCGCTGCTGTTGTTGCCGCTGGGAGTCGATGGTCATCCCAGAGGGGAAGTCGTAAGCCCACTTGTACTACTTCCAGTAAGCAATTGACTGTTCAACAGTCCTTTGCGAGGAAGATGAAATATCACAGCAGTCATCCTACTGCAAAGCGGATAACTGAGGCCTTGGCATCCTGGGTGGTGAGAAACGTGGTTCCGGTATCCATCATTACTGCAGAGCCAACTAGAGACTTGTTGGAGGTACTGTGTCCCCGGTACCAAATACCATCTAGGTTCCATTTCTCTAGGCAGGCGATACCGAAAATGTACACAGACCTCAGAAAAAGAGTCACCAGTGTCCTAAAAAATGCAGCTGTACCCAATGTCCACTTAACCACGGACATGTGGACAAGTGGAGCAGGGCAGGGTCAGGACTATATGACTGTGACAGCCCACTGGGTAGATGTATGGACTCCCGCCGCAAGAACAGCAGCGGCGGCACCAGTAGCAGCATCTCGCAAACGCCAACTCTTTCCTAGGCAGGCTACGCTTTGTATCACCGCTTTCCAGAATACGCACACAGCTGAAAACCTCTTACGGCAACTGAGGAAGATCATCGCGGAATGGCTTACCCCAATTGGACTCTCCTGTGGATTTGTGGCATCGGACAACGCCAGCAATATTGTGTGTGCATTAAATCTGGGCCAATTCCAGCACGTCCCATGTTTTGCACATACCTTGAATTTGGTGGTGCAGAATTTTTTAAAAAACGACAGGGGCGTGCAAGAGATGCTGTCGGTGGCCAGAAGAATTGCGGGACACTTTCGGCGTACAGGCACCACGTACAGAAAACTGGAGCACCACCAAAAACTACTGAACCTGCCCTGCCATCATCTGAAGCAAGAAGTGGTAACGAGGTGGAATTCAACCCTCTATATGCTTCAGAGGTTGGAGGAGCAGCAAAAGGCCATTCAAGCCTATACAATTGAGCACGATATAGTAGGTGGAATGCACCTGTCTCAAGTGCAGTGGAGAATGATTTCAACGTTGTGCAAGGTTCTGATGCCCTTTGAACTTGCCACACGTGAAGTCAGTTCAGACACTGCCAGCCTGAGTCAGGTCATTCCCCTCATCAGGCTTTTGCAGAAGAAGCTGGAGGCATTGAAGGAGGAGCTAACACGGAGCGATTCCGCTAGGCATGTGGGACTTGTGGATGCAGCCCTTAATTCGCTTAACAAGGATTCACGGGTGGTCAATCTGTTGAAATCAGAGCACTACATTTTGGCCACCGTGCTCGATCCTAGATTTAAAGCCTACCTTGGATCTCTCTTTCCGGCAGACACAGGTCTGCTGGGGTTGAAAGACCTGCTGGTGACAAAATTGTCAAGTCAAGCGGAACGCGACCTGTCAACATCTCCTCCTTCACATTCTCCCGCAACTGGGGGTGCGAGGAAAAGGCTCAGAATTCCGAGCCCACCCGCTGGCGGTGATGCAGGGCAGTCTGGAGCGACTGCTGATGCTGACATCTGGTCCGGACTGAAGGACCTGACAACGATTACGGACATGTCGTCTACTGTCACTGCATATGATTCTCTCAACATTGATAGAATGGTGGAGGATTATATGAGTGACCGCATCCAAGTAGGCACGTCACACAGTCCGTACTTATACTGGCAGGAAAAAGAGGCAATTTGGAGGCCCTTGCACAAACTGGCTTTATTCTACCTAAGTTGCCCTCCCACAAGTGTGTACTCCGAAAGAGTGTTTAGTGCCGCCGCTCACCTTGTCAGCAATCGGCGTACGAGGTTACATCCAGAAAATGTGGAGAAGATGATGTTCATTAAAATGAATTATAATCAATTCCTCCGCGGAGACATTGACCAGCAGCAATTGCCTCCACAAAGTACACAGGGAGCTGAGATGGTGGATTCCAGTGGGGACGAATTGATAATCTGTGAGGAGGGGGATGTACACGGTGATATATCGGAGGGTGAAGATGAGGTGGACATCTTGCCTCTGTAGAGCCAGTTTGTGCAAGGAGAGATTAATTGCTTCTTTTTTGGGGGGGGTCCAAACCAACCCGTCATATCAGTCACAGTCGTGTGGCAGACCCTGTCACTGAAATGATGGGTTGGTTAAAGTGTGCATGTCCTGTTTTGTTTATACAACATAAGGGTGGGTGGGAGGGCCCAAGGACAATTCCATCTTGCACCTCTTTTTTCTTTTCTTTTTCTTTGCATCATGTGCTGATTGGGGAGGGTTTTTTGGAAGGGACATCCTGCGTGACACTGCAGTGCCACTCCTAGATGGGCCCGGTGTTTGTGTCGGCCACTAGGGTCGCTAATCTTACTCACACAGTCAGCTACCTCATTGCGCCTCTTTTTTTCTTTGCGTCATGTGCTGTTTGGGGAGGGTTTTTTGGAAGGGACATCCTGCGTGACACTGCAGTGCCACTCCTAGATGGGCCCGGTGTTTGTGTCGGCCACTAGGGTCGCTAATCTTACTCACACAGCTACCTCATTGCGCCTCTTTTTTTCTTTGCGTCATGTGCTGTTTGGGGAGGGTTTTTTGGAAGGGACATCCTGCGTGACACTGCAGTGCCACTCCTAGATGGGCCCGGTGTTTGTGTCGGCCACTAGGGTCGCTAATCTTACTCACACAGTCAGCTACCTCATTGCGCCTCTTTTTTTCTTTGCGTCATGTGCTGTTTGGGGAGGGTTTTTTGGAAGGGCCATCCTGCGTGACACTGCAGTGCCACTCCTAGATGGGCCCGGTGTTTGTGTCGGCCACTAGGGTCGCTAATCTTACTCACACAGCTACCTCATTGCGCCTCTTTTTTTCTTTGCGTCATGTGCTGTTTGGGGAGGGTTTTTTGGAAGGGCCATCCTGCGTGACACTGCAGTGCCACTCCTAGATGGGCCCGGTGTTTGTGTCGGCCACTAGGGTCGCTAATCTTACTCACACAGCTACCTCATTGCGCCTCTTTTTTTCTTTGCGTCATGTGCTGTTTGGGGAGGGTTTTTTGGAAGGGACATCCTGCGTGACACTGCAGTGCCACTCCTAGATGGGCCCGGTGTTTGTGTCGGCCACTAGGGTCGCTTATCTTACTCACACAGCGACCTCGGTGCAAATTTTAGGACTAAAAATAATATTGTGAGGTGTGAGGTATTCAGAATAGACTGAAAATGAGTGTAAATTATGGTTTTTGAGGTTAATAATACTTTGGGATCAAAATGACCCCCAAATTCTATGATTTAAGCTGTTTTTTAGTGTTTTTGGAAAAAAACACCCGAATCCAAAACACACCCGAATCCGACAAAAAAAATTCGGTGAGGTTTTGCCAAAACGCGTTCGAACCCAAAACACGGCCGCGGAACCGAACCCAAAACCAAAACACAAAACCCGAAAAATTTCAGGCGCTCATCTCTACTGTTTATACAACATAAGGGTGGGTGGGAGGGCCGAAGGACAATTCCATCTTGCACCTCTTTTTTCTTTAATTTATCATGTGCTGTTTGGGGACTATTTTTTGAAGTGCCATCCTGTCTGACACTGCAGTGCCACTCCTAGATGGGCCAGGTGTTTGTGTCGGCCACTTGGGTCGCTTAGCTTAGTCATCCAGCGACCTCGGTGCAAATTTTAGGACTAAAAATAGTATTGTGAAGTGTGAGGTGTTCAGAATAGACTGGCAATGAGTGGAAATTGTTGTTATACAGGTTAATAATACTATAGGATCAAAATTACCCCCAAATTCTATGATTTAAGCCGTTTTTGAGGTTTTTTTTTTTTTTTTAAAACACCCAAATCCAAAACACACCCGAATCCTACAAAAAAATTTCAGGCAGGTTATGCCAAAACGCATCCGAATCCAAAACACGGCCGCGGAACCGAATCCAAAACCAAAACACAAAACCCGAAAAATTTCTGGTGCACATCACTAAGAAATACTAATGACAAACTACGTTTTATAGTAATCACAGCTCGCCTATGCAGTCTACATACCCCAGTCATGTGCTACACACACTTTGCTGTATAACTTTCATATGGTCTGTTACTAAATTTGTCCAAAAGGAACAATTTTTCAACTTTACCAGTTACCTAAATATAATGAAGACAGTAACTTTGTAAGCTGAACCAATATTTTTGAGAAGGCAGACTGGGTTTCACTAGGAACTTGCGACATCAGTGAGGGACGAGGTACAGAGTGCCTCATACCTCTGTGTTGTCATTAGTTCCCAGTGAATTTGAAAGCTTCACTCAGAACTATTGCTTTACCTCACATTATGGGGCAAATCCTATTCCTCAGGATATTTTTGCGGCTGCGAGTAAGTGCTGCCATATGCCGCACTTACGTTACTGAATACTCGCGCATTTTTGTTTCTCAGTCCCATAGGGCTGCGAGCAAAAATGTGCAAGTCCGCCACTAGAAGGGTCTGCGAGGGAGGACAGTATGGGTGCCACTGCCATCTTTAGCAACTGGATGCTCTGGCACAGTGATCAAGAAGCGGTCTTCAGTGATGGTCAAAGTAGCGCATGATCCTGCCTGGCAGATGTTCCCCAGACCAACAATGCCGCCGGTCTTCTGTAGCTACAGTATGTGTGTGCATGAAGTCAAACACTCAGGCGAGCCACAGAAAATCAGAGCAAGGCCTTCTTATTTTACATGAATAAGCTTGTGACTGTTTTCTTTGGAAAGGAGCAAAATGAGAGTGCTTTCTGTGTGATAATAATAGATCGTGGCCATTGACGTCTCACCAGAAAGCCAACACTGCAGACCTCCCGTCTATGCAGTACGGTATAACTGACATTGTGCTACACAAAGACATCAATCCATCATTTCAGATATTGGTGATTTTAAGAGATAGTATAAGTTGACGGGATGCTTTCATATAAAGGGGGAGATGTATCAAACCTTGGCGAAAGATAAAGTGGAGAGCGATAACAAATTAGCTCCTAACTGTCATTTTTCAAACACATCCTGCAAAATGGCAGCAGCTGATTGGCTGGTACTTAATCTCTACCCACTTAATCTGTGTCCAAAGTTTGATACATCTACCGCAAAGTGTTTATGTATTTTAGGCATCCCCTTGAGATTACTTATGACTGTACAAACTACTTTAATTATTATTATTATTTATAGGGAGGTTTACACCTTTCTTCCCATCTCCTATATTAATATGTACTTGTAGTACCAATATAAAATGTGTTTTTATTTTTAAATATTATCTTTTCAGCTTTATGTCTTGTGATATATAGTTTATATTTATTGAAATTTTCAGCACAGTTGGCATAGTGGTAAGCATTACTACCTCACAGTACTGAGGCCCTGGGCTCGGTTCCCCATCAAGGCGCTATATGTGTGGACAGAGGCGTTTCTACAGAGGAGGGGGCCCGTGTGCACCTCCGGGTGGGCCCCCTCCTCTGTACGGCGCTGTAGACTCCAGCATTGTGCCGGAGTCTACTGAGCATGCGCAGGTCTCCCGAAACATGGCGCCCGCCATGATCCGGAGACCAATTTGGCTACCGCGCATGCGCAGCGGCCATTTTGGCGGCGATTGCAGGTCCCGGCGCTTGACGCCGGAAAGGTAAGTGTTAAAATGGGTGCAATGGGTGCGGTGTGGGCCCCCCCTGCACCCATTATAGAAACGCCAATGTGTGTGGAGTTTGTATATTCTTCCTGTATTTGCATGGGCTTCCTCCCACAATCCAAAAACATAGCGGTAGTTTAATTGGTTTCTGACCCAAAAAGATTAACCCTAATGTGTGTATATGTGGTAGGGAATGTGGATTGTAAATTTCACTAAGTTAGCGGCTGTTGTGAATAACTGTAAATTCGCCGAGCAAGTGTGCGATTGCATGTGTACGCCGAGCTGCAAAAATCCACTGTGTGCAGTCTCTGCGCAGCCCAGGACTTACTCCTCCAGTGCGATGAGAACAGGCTGATCGGGGCCGGAGCTGACGTCACACACCCTCTCTGAAAACGCTTGGGCACGCCTGCATTTTCCCTGACACTCCCAGTAAACGGCCAGTTACCACCCACAAACGGCCTCTTCCTGTCAATCACCTTGAGAACACCCCATGCGATCAGAATTTTCGCACCATCCTGTCGCTGACCGGCGATGCCCATTGTTGTCCTACGCATGTGCACATTGCGGTGTATACGTAAGCGCAGTCTATTGTTGATCACCCGCTGTGCGCAAACACACAGTAGCGATGAGGTCTGAATTACCCCCCTTGTCCCAAAGAATGATATTTTTATTTTTTGCAGTGACTATAGTTTTTGTTTTACTTTTTTTTTTTTGTGTGCGTGTATTATTATTGCAAATTAGGATTACCCAGTTCATTCATTATTGCAATTAACATTTTATTAAACTAGGGTCATGCAACAGGTTTTCCCTAGCATATCAACGGCGGGATGTTATGGAGTTTGAGATCTCCGGAGGTGCGGGATGCCGTTTTTTATATTATTGATTACGTGTGTATATTCATGACTTAACCGAAATATAAAGGTCTCCTAGTTTTTTATGTGATCTTTTACTTTGATATTGTTTATATGGTTACTGCTTCAAGTTCGGAATCACTAGTGATCTCTACAGCTGCAGATTACTATAATATTAGTTCCTTGCTACTAGTACTATTTTCTGTTATCCTAATCTTATTTGAATTTTGGCTGAAAGAGCGTCTGATCGCCCCCCATATACTGCAATTCCAGCTGTTGTCTCACTTACAGTAGGATGCATTTATTTTTCTAACTATGAGCTGCAAACATTATTTTTTAAGTATGTGGCTTAGTTATTTTTTTATTTTTTTTAGTTACGGTGTTGGAATAATCAGCCATTGTTTACTTTTTCTTTACTCTATAAAGGGATGGAATCGGGATCCTGGTGCTTGGGTTGCCAGCAGTCAAAATACAGACAGCGGCATCCCAACGCTCAGGATCCCAACACCAACGTGGTGAGTAAACTAGCCCTAATTCCCAACCCTAACCCTCCTAACCCACAGCCTGATCCTAAACCCCCCCCACACACAGCCTAACCCCCACTCCCCCCACGCAGCCTTACCCTAACCCTTCCCATTGGTCCCTAACCCCCCCCCCCCCCCCCGCAGCCTAGGCCTCCCTCCCCTGCAGCCTAACTCGAGCCCTTCCTGGTGGTGCCTCACCCTCCCCGCAGTCTAACCCTAATCCTCCACCTGCAGCCTAAACCTAACCTCCCCTCGCAGCTTACCAGTGCAGAGTGGCGGCAGACCTCGATCAGGATTCCGGCGTTCGGGATCCTGGTGTCGGCACTTCAGTCCATGTCGGAATGCTGGCGTCGGCATTCCAAACAGAGTCGGGATTCCGTCTGCCAGGATCCTGAACTTCGGGATCCTGACTGGATCCCCCTATAAATATAGGTAACAGAGTTATAATGGCTTATAGCGCCGTTCTTCATAGTTTTCTCTTCTTGTGTTTGCAGGAGAGCCGTCTCCATTTGCAGCTGCTGAGGTCACATTAATAATTTAATATATTAATAACCTAATTTAGGTCATAGTTGCCTACCCTCCCTCATTCTGCAGGAGACTCCCTGAAATAGCAGCAATCTCCCTGACTCCCTGAATAGACCAGAAATCTCCCTGATTGCACCTTATCCCCATTATGTACTGTAGCTGTTACATTCTTGGGGGGGGGGGGGGGGGGGGGGAGAAATCAGAGATACATACAGTTAAATGGGAACATCAGTGCCATTCCCTGCATTGGTTATATAAGGCACAACGGTCCCTATGGCTACATGCTTTTTAAATAAGGTTTTTCGTGGCAACTTACAGTATATGGAACCTCTTGTAAAACAATACACAAAAAAAAAATCAATGTCTTTTCTTTAACAAGTAGATCTTACTGACTTTGGGGCTCATTTACATTTGGATGCAAGTCATGTTTATGACACACCTCTCAGATGTAGCAGTACGCGTCCGCGCTGATAGGTGTTACTTTCACATCTCCCTGAAATGCTCATTCAAAAGTAGGCAAGTATGATTTAGGTGTTTGCTTTTTCAGCCACGATACAGTAATGACTTCAACTTATCATCAAAACAGACTATTCTTAGTAAATGTGTCACTTTTATTACCCTGTTTGGCTGCAGTCCTTACCGCAGTGCAATATACAGCACATACTTACCTACTCTCCCGGAAGCTGCGGGAGGCTCCCGTTTTTTGGGGTAGCCCCCCGCACCCCCGGAAGAGTGGGCAGGTCTCCCGCATCCTGCTCGCACCCTAGTGATGCGAGCAGGATGGAGAGATAACCTCCCGCATTCGCGGGTCCTTCGGGTGGAGAAGGGGTTAAAACGACGCAAATTGCGTCATTTTAGCCCCGCCCCCTTCCCACGGACCCGCGAATTGCGGCATTTCCCGATGTGGGGGCGGGGCTTAGTGATGTCACAGTCCGGCCCCGCCCCCCAAAGACACCTGCAGCGTCTCCTCTCCGGGCTTCTCCCGGAGGGGAGACTTACAATGTAGGTAAGTATGATACAGCAAAAGCAGAGAATCACTGAATGTACGGCACTGCCACTGCTTTTCCCATGTCTTTCTACAGCTGATATAATCAGGTTTCCCATTGTGTCTCACCCAGGAGCTGCACTTAGACAGTAACCATATTGAGGTTGTATCAGAAGGAATACTCAATAAAACTCTAAACCTGAGCACTATTGTGCTGAGTAAGAACAGGCTGCAGGAAGACCGCATTGCTCCCCGGGCCTGGATACACCTCATGTGAGTATATGCAGGATTTGGGCTCCTTCAACCATTGCAACGCATACTTACCTGCTTCCTGGCTGCTCTCTCTGGGAGGGAGCAGCCAGGTCGGCTCAGCAGGGGGGCGGGGCAGGACAATGACGAGCAGTGGGGGCAGGATGGAGGTGGAATGGGGCGTGGCAGAGGTGGTATGTGGGCGGGGTTACAGCGGGCCAACATTTTAGCCACACACCCCACTCTGTAATGCCGATATTATTGACATTATACTGTAGGGGGCGTGGCTATGATGGCGCGATTCAACAAGAATCGCATTATTGACTGCCCGGACCGCCCACTTTACTCTCAAATTGGGCGGCCAGGCAGGGGGGAACAGAAGAATCGGGAGACTTGCCTGCTCGTCCGGTGGGCCGGGAGGGTCACCCGATTTTCGGGAGCCTCCCGGCCTTTGCGGGAGAGTAGGCAAGTATGTTGTAACTTCTCCAACTTTTTATCACTAGTGTTTTCTACCTCCATTACTGCCAGCTACACTGCACAAAGACCCTATGGCTACTAACTCAGGGCTGTCTTAACAACATTGTAGGCCCTGGGTACAGCAATGCACTGGGGCCCCTACCCACCCATTCATGGGAACCAATTAAAAAAAAAATCATAACATGTCCCTCCTGCGGTCCTGCATCAGCCTCTCCACATGCTTCCATACAGTGAATAGCTTTCAGGACTCTGGTGGCTAGCCAGCAATTCACTGTCTGGCTACAGGCTGGAAGGCAGGTAGTGAATGCTGCACTCTGATTGGTGGATAGCTCCAGTCATCCACCAGTCAGCATGCTGACAGCCATTCAATGGCAGGCTGCAGATTGGGAGGCAGGTAGAAAATGCTAGCTGGCCTCTCTGGTTGTGTGACCACCACCCGTCCCTGCTCGGAGGCCCCTAGAATAGTGGGGCCGTGGGCAGCTGCTCAGTGTGCCTAGACATCAGGGTGGTGCTGTGAAGACTAATATGATTGTCAGCCATATTGTCCAGTGTCTGTATTGCCAACCTCCATTTTATAGGCGTCCCAGACACTCAACACCTGTTCCGAGTGCCGCAGCGGCCTCCACTTCCTCTGGAATCCATCCTTCACCTCATGCGTGCACTGCCTTCTTGGTTTTGGTGCCATTTGGCATCTCTGATCATTGAAAGTCTCAGGAAGGGGTTTAGCAAATCTGTCACTTTGTAGCACAGCCTATAAAATGACAATTAGAAGCTGGTTGGTTGGTATGGGCAACGTCTCCACTTTATCTCACTCAGAGATTTGATAACTCTCCACCCTAACTTTGAATATTCCACCACATGGCTGAGATTCACTAAACCACACATCCCACACAACAGCGGAGAAGATTTACTGGTGTGTTACAATGGAGGTACTGAATTTGCACTAGACAATTGCACTTGCTATAGGCTGGCAGATGCTTATGGAGTCACAGTGCAGTTTCTCTGCATTCTCTGATGGGAAAACTTGAGGGTTGCTGCTGATCACCACTGACATAGAGCACCACCGAGCAGGAGCTGAAGCTCATATACTGTATATATGTCTATAAATAAATATATTTCTCTAACGTCCTAGTGGATGCTGGGGACTCCGTAAGGACCATGGGGATAGGCGGGCTCCGCAGGAGACATGGGCACTTTAAGAAAGAATTTAGATTCTGGTGTGCTCTGGCTCCTCCCTCTATATCCCTCCTCCAGACCTCAGTTTGAATCTGTGCCCGGACGAGCTGGGTGCTGTTCAGTGAGCTCTCCTGAGTTTGCTGTAAGAAAGTATTTTGTTAGGTTTTTTATTGTCAGGGAGCTCTGCTGGCAACAGACTCCCTGCATCGTGGGACAGAGGGGAGAGAAGCAGCCCTACTCTCTGAAGATAGGTCCTGCTTCTTAGGCTACTGGACACCATTAGCTCCAGAGGGATCGTACACAGGATCTCACCCTCGTCGTCCGATCCCAGAGCCGCGCCGCCGTCCCCCTCGCAGAGCCGGAAGACAGAAGCCGGGTGAGCATAAGAAGCAAGAAGACTTCGAAATCGGCGGCAGAAGACTCCAGTCTTCACTGAGGTAGCGCACAGCACTGCAGCTGTGCGCCATTGCTCCCACACACACCTCACATACTCCGGTCACTGTAAGGGTGCAGGCGCAGGGGGGGGCGCCCTGGGCAGCAATTGGAACCTCTTTGGCAAAAGTTTAGCATATATACAGTTGGGCACTGTATATATGTATGAGCCCCTGCCAAGTAAGTGTATATTTAAGCGGGACAGAAGCCCGCCGTCGAGGGGGCGGGGCTTCTTCCTCAGCACTCACCAGCGCTGTGGAGAAAAAACATGGCGCTGGTGAGGAAGCTCCCCAGCCTCTCCCCTGCAGATACACGGTAGAAGAGGGTAAAAAGAGAGGGGGGGCACATAATTAATTAGGCGCGAAAATCAATATAAACAGCTGCTACTGGGTTAACATTAAGTTACTGTGTTATTCCTGGGTTATATAGCGCTGGGGTGTGTGCTGGCATACTCTCTCTCTGTCTCTCCAAAGGGCCTTGTGGGGGAATTGTCTTCAGATGAGCATTCCCTGAGTGTGTGGTGTGTCGGTACGCGTGTGTCGACATGTCTGAGGTAAAAGGCTCCCCTAAGGAGGAGATGGAGCAAATGTGTGTGTGAGGGGTGTCTCCGTCGACAACGCCGACACCTGTTTGGATATGTGTAATTAAGTGCTAAGGTGAATTTATTGCACAAAAGATTAGAGAACAGACAGGGAATCTACCCATGTCTGTCCCTATGTCGCAGAGACCTTCAGAGTCTCTCAATGCTCACTATCTAAAATAATAGACACTGATATCGACACAGGGTCTGACTCCAGTGTCGACTACGATAATGCAAAGTTACAGCCAAAAGTGCAGGAAAGTATTCAATATATGATTATTGTAATAAAAGATGATTTGCATATCACTGATGACTCATCTGTCCCTGACACAAGGGTACACATGTGCAAGGGGAAGAAAGCTGAGGTAAATTTCCCTCCTCTCATGAGGAAAAAGAGCGGGAATCTCCAGACAAGAGACTGCAGTTTCCCACAAAGAATTCTCAGGGAGTATCCTTTCCCTACTAGGGCCAGGATACGATGGGAATCTTCCCCTAGGGCAGTGATTTTCAACCTTTTTAAATTCGTGGCACACTAAACAAAATGTTTAAATTGCCAAGGCACACCATCAGTTTTTTTGGCCCCGCAGTAATAGCACACATTGGCCCAGCAGTAATAAAACAGATTTATATTAATGCCACACACCTGCCCCCATAGTAATTATACACACATGCCCCATTCTAATTCCACACACCTGCCCCCCCATAGTCAAGCCACACACATGCCTCCATTGTAATTCCTTACACCTGTCCCACCCATAGTAATTATACATACCTGCCACTCATTGTCATTCCACACACCTGCCCCCCACCATAGTAATTTCTCGCACATTAATGTTATATATATACACACACACACACATATATATATATATATATATATATATATATTTATTTCTAACCTTAACTCTTTCCCTCTCAGTGGGGAGAAGTGAGGAGCGCTGGGGCGAGAAGGCAGCATGGAGCAGGAGCAGCACAGAGTGTGTGTGTGCACTGCAGGCGGGGAGAACGCAGCGTGCGGGCTGGCTGATGCGGAAGTGCAGCGTTGACCGGCGAGCACAGTTACATCTGCCTGGCGGCTGCGGCGGTTCTGTGTGCGGGCGGCAGTGCCGGGACTGTGTGCGGGCGGCAGTGCCGGGACTGTGTGCGGGCGGCGGCGCCGGGACTGTGTGCGGGCGGCGGCGCCGGGTCTTTGTACGGACGACGGCAGGAGGCGGGCATCTCTGGTGGGCTGCGGTGGCGGCACACCTGGCAACTGCCTGCGGCACACTAGTGTGCCGCGGCACACCTGTTGAAAAAGGCTGCCCTAGGGTGTCACGTTTGCCCAAATGGTAGCCCTGACTTAACAGCTTTCCTCAGGGATCCTGCAGATAGCGTGCACATTCTGGTACACTACTCAGACCGGCGATTGTGTCGGCATGGGTTTATAGCGCTGTAGCAGCGTGGACAGGTACCTTATCAGCAGAGATTGAGACCCTAGTATGTATATATATGTATATATATATATAGATATATCTATTAAAGATGCTGTCTTAAGATATAGATATTAAACGTGCCCAAAGAGACATTAGTCTATTGGTTTCTAGAGTCAACGCTATGTCGATTTCTGTTTGACGTGTCCTGTAGAATATGCAATGGACAGGTGATGCCGACTTAAGAGGCATATGGAAGGCTGAGGATTGTGTGGAGAAGGGATCTCGGACCTGGTCTCCACAGCTATAGCTGGTAATTCTGATCTTTTGCCTTATATTCCTGCACAGCCTAGGAAAGCACGACATTATCAAATGCAGCCTTTCGAACACAAAGAAACAAGAAAGTCCGAGGTGCGTCCTTTCTTGCCAGAGGCAGGGGCAGAGGAAAGAAGCTGCACAACACAGCTAGTTCCCAGGAACAGAAGTCCTCCCCGGCCTCTACAAAATCCACCGCATGTCGCTGGGGCTCCACAGGCGGAGCTAGGCCCGGCGGGGGCACGTCTTCGTAATTTCAGCCACAAGTGCGTTGACCCCCTGTTGGATCCCTGGCAATAGATATTGTGTCTCAGGGATACAAGCTGCACTTTGAGGAGATGCCCCCTCACTGCCGGCCCTGCCGGCTTCCCTCCACAAGAGGGAAATAGTGTTAACTGCAATTCACAAATTGTATCTTCTTCAACAGGTGGTGGTCAAGGTTCCCATCCCTCAACAAGGAGGGGGTTATTATTCGACCATGTTGTAGTCCCGAAACCGGACGGTTCGGTCAGACCCATATTGAATTTAAAATCCCTGAACATATACCTGAAAAGGTTCAAGTTCAAGATGGAATCGCTAAGAGCGGTCATCGCAAGCCTGAAAGGGGGAGATTTTATGGTGTCTCTGGACATAAAGGATGCATACCTTCATGTCCCCATTTATCCACCTCATCAGGCGTACCTCAGAATTGCGGTACAGGATTGTCATTACCAATTTCAGACGTTGCCGTTTGGTCTCTCCACGGCCCCGAGAATATTCACCAAGGTAATGGCGGAAATGATGGTGCTCCTGCGGAAGCAAGGTGTCACAATTATCCCGTACTTGAACGATCTCCTCATAAAAGCGAGATCAAGAGAGCAGTTGCTGAACAGCCTATCACTTTCTCTGGAAGTGTAACGGCAACATGGCTGGATTCTATATATTCCAAAGTCGCAGTTGGTTCCTACAGCTCATCTGCCTCTCCTAGGCATGATCCTAGACACAGACCAGAAAAGGGTTTATCTCCCGATAGAGAGAGCTCAGGAGCTCATGACACTGGTCTGGAATCTATTAAAACCAAAACAGGTGTCAGTGCATCACTGCACTCGAGTCCTGGGAAGGATGGTGGCATCATACGAGGCCATTCCCTTCAGCAGGTTCCATGCGAGGACCTTCCAATGGGACTTACTGGACAAGTGGTCCGGATCACATCTTCAGATGCATCGGTTAATCACCCTGTCCCCCAGGGCCAGGGTGTCACTCCTGTGGTGGCTGCAGAGTTCTCACCTTCTAGAGGGACGCAGATTCGGAATTCAGGACTGGGTCCTGGTGACCACGGACGCTAGCCTCCGAGGGTGTCACACAGGGAAGAAATTTCCAAGGTCTGTGGTCAAGTCAAGAGACTTGCCTTCACATCAACATCCTGGAACTAAGGGCCGTATACAGCGCCCTACGTCAAGCGGAGCACTTGCTTCGCGACCAACCGGTTCTGATTCAGTCAGACAACATCACCGCAGTGGCTCATGTAAACCGCCAAGGCGGCACAAGGAGCAGAGTGGCAATGGCAGAAGCCACCAGAATTCTTCGCTGGGCGGAGAATCACGTAAGCGCTCTGTCAGCAGTGTTCATCCCGGGAGTGGACAACTGGGAAACAGACTTCCTCCGCGACACGACCTCCACCCGGGAAAGTGGGGACTTCATCAGGAAGTCTTCACACAGATCACATATCGGTGGGAACTGCCACAGGTGGACATGATGGCATCCCGACTCAACAAAAAACTACAGAGGTATTGCGCCAGGTCAAGAGACCCTCAAGCAATAGCGGTAGACGCCCTGGTGACACCGTGGGTGTTCCAGTCGGTCTATGTATTTCCTCCTCTTCCTCTCATACCCAAGGTGCTGAGGCTAATAAGAAAAAGAGGAGTGAGAACAATCCTCATTGTTCCAGATTGGCCACGAAGGACCTGGTATCCAGATCTGCAAGAAATGCTCACAGAGGACCCGTGGCCTCTTCCTCTAAGACAGGACCTGTTGCAACAGGGGCCCTGTCTGTTCCAAGACTTACCGCGGCTGCGTTTGACGGCATGGCGGTTGAACGCCGGATCCTAGCAGAAAAGGGCATTCCGGACGAGGTCATTCCTACGCTGATAAAGGCTAGGAAGGACGTGACAGCTAAACATTATCACCGTATATGGCGAAAATATGTTTCTTGGTGTGAGGCCAGGAATGCTCCTACAGAGGAATTCCAGCTGGGCCGTTTCCTCCACTTCCTACAGTCAGGAGTGAATTTGGGCCTAAAATTGGGCTCCATTAAGGTCCAGATTTTGGCCCTATCCATTTTCTTTCAAAAAGAGTTGGCTTCTCTACCAGAAGTTCAGACGTTTGTAAAGGGAGTGCTGCATATTCAACCTCCTTTTGTGCCTCCAGTGGCACCTTGGGATCTTAACATGGTGTTAAGTTTCCTGAAATCACATTGGTTTGAACCACTTAAAACGGTGGAGTTAAAATATCTCACGTGGAAGGTGGTCATGCTATTAGCCTTGGCTTCGGCTAGGCGTGTGTCAGAATTAGCAGCTTTATCACATAAAAGCCCATATCTGGTTTTCCATATGGATAGAGCAGAATTGCGGACCCGTCCACAATTTCTGCCAAAGGTGGTGTCATCTTTTCATATGAACCAACCTATTGTGGTGCCTGTGGCTACTCGTGACTTGGAGGATTCCGAGTTACTGGATGTGGTCAGGGCTTTGAAGGTTTATGTAGCCAGAACGGCTAGAGTCAGGAAAACGGAGTCGCTGTTTATCCTGTATGCATCCAACAAGCTGGGTGCTTCTGCTTCAAAGCAAACTATTGCTCGCTGGATCTGTAACACGATTCAGCAGGCTCATTCTGCGGCTGGATTGCCGCTGCCAAAATCAGTTAAAGCCCATTCCACTAGGAAGGTGGGCTCTTCTTGGGCGGCTGCCCGAGGGGTCTCGGCATTACAATTATGCCGAGCTGATACTTGGTCAGGTTCAAACACTTTTGCAAAGTTCTACAAGTTTGATACCCTGGCTGATGAGGACCTATTGTTTGCTCAATCGGTGCTGCAGAGTCATCCGCACTCTCCCGCCCGTTTTGGGAGCTTTGGTATAATCCCCATGGTCCTTACGGAGTCCCCAGCATCCACTAGGACGTTAGAGAAAATAAGATTTTACTTACCGGTAAATCTATTTCTCGTAGTCCGTAGTGGATGCTGGGCGCCCGTCCCAAGTGCGGACTTCTTCTGCAATACTTGTATATAGTTATTGCTGCAATAAGGGCTATGTTATTGTTGCATCAGGGTTGAACTGATGCTCTGTTGTTGTTCATACTGTTGACTGGGTAAGTTTATCACAAGTTATACGGTGTGATTGGTGTGGCTGGTATGAATCTTGCCCTGGATTACCAAAATCCTTTCCTTGTACTGTCAGCTCTTCCGGGCACAGTTTCTCTAACTGAGGTCTGGAGGAGGGACATAGAGGGAGGAGCCAGAACACATCAGAATACAAATTCTTTCTTAAAGTGCCCATGTCTCCTGCGGAGCCCGTCTATTCCCCATGGTCTTTACGGAGTCCCCAGCATCCACTACGGACTACGAGAAATAGATTTACCGGTAAGTAAAATCTTATTTTTACTTACCAGTAAATCTATTTCTCGTAGTCCGTAGTGGATGCTGGGCGCCCGTCCCAAGTGCGAACTTCTTCTGCAATGCTTGTATATAGTTATTGCCTAAATAAGGGTTATGTTATGGTTGCATCAGGGCTGACCTGTTGCTCTGTTGTTGTTCATACTGTTGACTGGGTATGTTTATCTCAAGTTATACGGTGTGATTGGTGTGGCTGGTATGAATCTTGCCCTGGATTACCAAAATCCTTTCCTTGTACTGTCAGCTCTTCCGGGCACAGTTTCTCTAACTGAGTTCTGGAGGAGGGACATAGAGGGAGGAGCCAGAGCACACCAGAATCTAAATTCTTTCTTAAAGTGCCCATGTCTCCTGCGGTGCCCGTCTATCCCCATGGTCCTTACGGAGTCCCCAGCATCCACTACGGACTACGAGAAATAGATTTACCGGTAAGTAAAATCTTATTATATATATATAAACACAAATTCCCAAGTGCGCTAAAGTGGAATGTAATTACACAGTTCTTCCAGCGTTATTTTCGTCGGAATGTAGACTGGAGGGTATTTAAATCTGGGGACCTGTAACAGACACCCCTCACCAAATAGTCACCCAAACAAGAGGCCAACAGGCCAATTAGTAAAAAGTTATTTTAATAACGTATACACAGTTCAAATTATAAAATTGTGTCAATAAAATGCAACTAAAAGAGTACACAGCCAACACGTTTGTAAGGTGGAATCTAGATATCCCCTCACCTTTTACAAGGTGCGAGCTCGACAGGGAGTATCTTTACAGACTAGGTTGTGATTCTCTGACTGACAACACCAACGCGTTTCGTCTTATCGACTTCATCAGGGGTAACTTGTTTGGGGGGGGAATAAAAATAGTGGACTATTTGAGAAAAACTGCTACTTTAAATTGGGAAAATTATATGTATGTGGTATGTAAACAGTACCTACCGAATATAGGAAAAGGCTAATTTGCTCATGATGAATTAATATAAAGGATCATAACCTGAATAAATATGTAAATAACACATTATTAGATGTGTTTATTTTAAGGAACTAATAAAACATTGTTATTATTGTCGTCATTACTACAAATATTGACTGGACATACCTCTAATGTACGATTATTCAGAATCTCCTATATCTGGACTTAGTGGATGAAGCTCTTATATCAGGGCTTCTGATTAGAGCTTAACAGGTATTCCTTCTTAAATGTGTAATCGGTTGGATAATGGTGTTTTGTATAAACTACCTAATGAAAAGAGGAAAGAAATCCACTATGGACAAATTTATCATCTATTAGATTCTATTAAGTAATTATAGGAAATACCATACCTTAAAACTAATTGGGCGTAAATCCTTACAGGGTCGCCTAGGAATACTATTGGTTATAATCTCTTAGGAGTGCTGGCAACCATATGTCGGCATTTTTGCAAACAACCTAATGAGATATATAAATACAAAAAAATAGTGTTATTTATATAAAAATACCTATTGATGTGATTTAATAGTCCAGTCTATTGAAACAAGCATACCTAAAGTGTGGTGTCCAATTTTAAATTCAAGACTATTTCTAATTCGGATGTTGACCAACGTACAACGAAATGATATATATATATATATATATATATGTATATTGCAAAGGTGCACATTCCAGATGGATTTACACCTAACTCTAATGTCTCATGTTCTTTGCAAATATAAGGAAATTCAATATTTTGAATATGATTTCTTCAATATTGAGAGGGCAAATGCTGATGAGCCACACAAATGAATTGCACCTTGTACATGTACATTGGGGGTCATTCCGAGTTGTTCGCTCGTTATTTTTTTCTCGCAACGGAGCGATTAGTCGCTAATGCGCATGCGCAATATCCGCAGTGCGACTGCGCCAAGTAAATTTGCTATGCAGTTAGGTTTTTTACTCACGGCATTACGAGGTTTTTTCTTCGTTCTGGTGATCGTAATGTGATTGACAGGAAGTGGGTGTTTCTGGGCGGAAACTGTCCGTTTTATGGGTGTGTGCGAAAAAACGCTACCGTTTCTGGGAAAAAAGCGGGAGTGGCTGGAGAAACGGAGGAGTGTCTGGGCGAACGCTGGGAGTGTTTGTGACGTCAAACCAGGAACGAAACTGACTGAACTGATCGCAGATGCCGAGTAAGTGTGGAGCTACTCAGAAGCTGCTAAGAAGTGTCTATTCGCAATTCTGCTAATCTTTCGTTCGCAATTTTGATAAGCTAAGATTCACTCCCAGTAGGCGGCGGCTTAGCGTGTGCAAAGCTACTAAAAGCAGCTTGCGAGCGAACAACTCGGAATGACCCCCATTGTCTAGACTCCATGTTTTCAATGGAGTACAGTAATAGAGTTGTGCACTTAAATAACACAACATACTTCAGACATGTTGCGTATTAGTTACTAACATTTATTTTACTAAGCCTACTATGTGTTGTTCCAGGAACGTGGAATCCCTGGATTTGTCTCATAACCGTTTGGTACATGTTCCTTCCTTTTTGCCCCGGGGATTAAAGCAGCTCATCCTGCACCACAACCAGATCGAGCTTATCCCAGGTTATGTATTTGCTCACATGAAGCCTGGACTGGAATTTCTCCATCTATCACACAATAACCTGAGAGACGACAGCATACATGCAGTATCATTCTTTGGCCTGTACAAGTCACTCAATGAACTTTTGCTGGATAATAATAACCTTCAGACTATCCCCCGTGGAATCCTAAACTTGAAATCCTTGCAGGTCCTCCGACTCAGCTTCAATAAAATAAGGTGATACACACATGAATAATGTGATTTATCAATGTACTAAGTGGTCTAATCCGACCCGAACGCAGTTGCGCATTCCTATGCAGCGGCTGCGTTCGGGCCTTAGTGCACGTGTGCGACCCTTCACACTGCAGCCGCATCCTTGAGGTATGCGGCCGCAGTATGATTGACAGTTCAGGCCGTTTGGGGGACGGCAACCAAGCGATGCCTGGGTGGGATACACAAAACGCGGACGGGTTGGGACAATTTTTGGGGTGGCTGCGTCACATCACACGCAGCCGCTCCGAAGAAAAAAATGGCCGCCGACCGCCTGGCAGCACAGCCAGGATGCACTGCCAGCTGTCAGCCATAGTTCCGATGCGTCCGCAATTAAATTGCAAACGCATCAGTTGGCGGCCCTACACATGCTGTGTATGTGTGTGTGTGTGTGCGGCCCTCAGCATGTGCATCTCTGAATAACCCCCTATATCTATTACATAGCTGCGAAGGCAGGCAGCTACCTGCCATGTTTTTGGCCGCAGCGGCTGCGTGTGACGTCACGCAGCTGCCACGGCCCGCCCCACAAACGGTTCGGACACACCTGCGTTGTCTGGACCATGCCCCCAAAAATGCTGCAGCAACGCCGACGTCACGCTCCGCGATCGCCTCCGCCTGTCAATCAGACAGAGGCAATCGCACCAGTGAGATACCTTCACATCTCACGTGTGCACCAGCAGAGTCTCTGCTGTGTGTGCGCACACGGTAGAGGGCTTCAGCCTGCGATCGCTGCCGCTAGGTCTGAATTAGGCCCACAGATGTAAGTTTTGACATGGAGCAACCCTTCCCCCCCACACTTTATTATGCTGGATGGGCGGAGCTTACCTGTCAGGAAATGGAATTTCTATTGGCCGGTGCTATTATTGTCTGCACTGAATCAGGTTCTTGCAGCACAATATAGAACAGCTAATGAAACGTTATCAGCCAATAGAACCAGTGAATATTAGTTCTATTTACAGTGAGGTGCACCTCTAATCTCCTCCTATTGTACCCCACTTGTGGCGGCACCCCTCTAGTAAGCGCTACCACTGAAATAGAAGGCCATAGAGCTTCTTTAGTAATGCTTCTATTTTTCCCTGAGATGAATAATATATTATAGACACATTTCACAGCAATAAAAAAATAATTTTTCCGGGATGTAAATTACCTTTTTCATGTAGGGACGCAGGATAATTTACTGTATATTTGTAGATTTTCCATGCACAAATATTAATAGGAGATTTTGGAGATAGGAATCTGAATTATAGATGTCTAGGATCGATGTAACGAGCAAATGTTGAATAAAAGCTGGAGATTTATTGGGGGGGAAATAAGTAGCGTTGTTGCAGTACCACTTGTGACCAGCAGATGCCAGTACTAAATTAACCTACTTGCTGGAAGTTGTAAAGTATTTTAGGTCAACATGAACATACGCTGTGAACTTGAGGTAACGTTTATGGAATATATTTCTGTTAATAATTTAAGCCTAGTCTGAAAATATAGATTGTGCAATGTGAGTGTTGAATTGAAACAGTTTTTTATTGGAATATATGCCCCCAAACCACCCTTGACCAATGCTAAACGTCTTCTTCTTTTCACAATCCCAGGTACGTGCCTCTAAACTCAATCTGTGATACCAGGATATCTGAAGACTCCAGTCTCGTTTCTGTTCATCTGGAAAACAACTACATCGACCGGCACCATATCCCTCCCACAGCATTCTCCTGCATTAAGACTTACCATAGTGTCATCCTGCGCCCTCAGCATGAGGAGTCGGAGGAGTATTGAAGGGAAGAACTTGATGAATCCAAAGAAGGTTTCCGCCCACCTCAAGTTTGCAACGTATATATATAAAAAAAGAAGACGCTAGGAAAGAACTTTAGAAAGTTATATGGAGCATGAGTGCAGGCCTCCTTGTGCTAATATGCCTTCCATCTGAAGACATGGGGGCATGTACTGAGAAATCCTTCATGAGTGCTGGTGCTCATCCACAACATCTACCTTTATACCTTTAAAGGCATAAATAAAGATTTCATGTTCTAATGTCTTGCTGTGGATTCTGGCTTATCTCCTCTAGTTTCTGAGAAGTAAGAGAAATGGGATGGTGATACACAGGTTTCAGGTGGGAACCATGGCTGGAGAGAAGGTCAGGATCCCGGCTGTCGGGATCCCGTCAGTCAAGGTTCCCGAACGAGCATATGCCAGGCCGCTGGAGAGGAAAGCCAGGGAAGGGGAGCTATGTTAGGTTTAGGCTGCGGGGGTGGGTTAGGGTTATGTTGGGGGGTTAGCTTTAGGCTGCGGGGAGGGTGGAGTTAGGTTAGACACCCCCGGGGAAGGTTAGGCTGCGGGACGAGGCAGGGGGAGCGAGGGTTACGTTTTGGCTGCGGGGGAGGGGGGGGGTTAGCTGCCAATGGGTAGGGTTAAAGCTTGGCCTGCTGGGGGAAGGGGGGTTAAGATTAAGGCTGCAGGTAGGGAGAGTTAGGGTTAGGGAGGTTACTTACCTTTCCCCTGTTGAAATTCCCACCATCAACATGCTGTTGTGTGTCTAATAATAATAATAATAATTATTATTATTATTATTATTATTATAATAACCTAAAATAAAGACTTGGAGGCATAAATTGGTGGAAAAGATCAGCTATTTATACATTATATTTTGATTCTGTATTGTGAGAAAGAACAAACGAACAGTTTTAAAATCAAGCCAAGAACAAACCAGTGCAACACTACTTAATACACTACTCAAACTTGGATATCCAACTCAAACTTACATCAGTAAACAAAACCCCACCAGGCCAGGTGTTGTGCTGTCCCCATGAAGGTGATACCGCCTTTATATGCATGACAATGAAGGTTTGTGCACACAAACAACTAAACCACACTCAAGGCTGCTGATCAGCCATTCTTTCACACCCCAAAACTTACTCTAATGGTAAACAATCGCCAAAATAGGAAAGGGAGGGAGGGAAGTTCATCAGGTGAAAGTGAACAAAGGCTAATAAGACAAGACTTATATAACCTTGTTATAACCACACCCCCAAACATCCAATAGGGCAAAACACATCAGCTGACAACAACCCAGAATCCAGACTCCAGCTTTGTGGTTTAAGCCACCCCAAGCTTATAGCAGCCTTCTCTTTTTCTTCCCCCACAAGAGAGGTTTTCCCCATGCAGACTAGGGGGATACACAAAGCCTAGCTATGCTCCGATCTGAAATTCAGAGAAAGCTGCTGCGGGAAGGATTTAAGTGGAGATTCCCCCCACCCCGATTATCTTTTATATTCAATTTGTATGTGCTGATCCTGCTTTGATTGTCCATCCCTTGAACAGACCAGACAAGGGGTGTCATTCCGACCCGATTGCACGCTGCACTTCTTCGCAGAAGTGCGATCGGGTCGGAACTGCACATGCGCGGCGTGCATATTGCGCACGCGCGTCATTGCCCAGCGACAGCTGACAGCGGGCAACGACACCGGGAACGAGGAAAGCGGTCGCAGCGACGACCGCAAGAAGATTGACCATTTTCTGGGAGTGGTCCAGGAAACGCAGCCGTGTCCAGGCGTTTTGAGGGTGGATGTCTGACGTCAAATCCGGGACCTGCCGTACAATCTGTTGTCTCCCGGGTGCTCGGGTACGGCACATCGCGGACCGGGTAGATAGATTGTTGGGAGGGGCTGGCAAAGACCCGGCGGTCTTGGTGCACGTTGGCACCAATGACAAAGTTAGCGGAAGGTGGGATGTCCTTAAGAAAGACTATAGGGACTTAGGAAAGAAACTGAAGGCAAGGACATCTAAGGTAATATTCTCGGAATTATTACCCGTGCCACGCGCTAGTCCAGGGAGGCAGAGGGAGATTAGGGAGGTAAATGTGTGGCTTAGGGATTGGTGCAGGAAAGAGGGGTTTGTGTTCCTGGAACACTGGGCGGACTTCTCAGTCAGGCGCCATCTCTTTTGTCGTGACGGATTGCACTTGACTGAGGAGGGGGCAGCGGTGCTGGGGGGAAGGATGGTTAGAAGGTTGGAGGAGAGTTTAAACTAGGAGCCTGGGGGGAGGGTTTAGCTAGAAACTACGGGTCATGCAGTGAGAATAGTGGAGATGGCGGTAGTAAACGAAATGGGGGAGAAGTTGGGGGGAGGGTAAGAGCAGGCGGTAAGGTTACTAACATGGGTACTAAAAGAGATTTTACCAAAGCACTAACCAATGACGATTACAGGTCATCATTGCTACATAAGGTGAAAGATGTCCCTAACGCAAGGGAAAATACTTATCTTAGTTGTATGTATGTAAACGCCAGAAGCATTACTGGTAAAAAGGGTGAACTACAAATACTTGCAGCAAGCAAACAGTATATTATATTATATACTATATTATATTATAGGCATTACTGAAACTTGGTGGGATGAATCTCATGATTGGACAGTCAATCTAGAGTGCTATACACTGCTTAGGAGAGACAGACTAAATAAAAAGGGTGGAGGGGTGTGTCTTTACGTAAAGCCGTTTTTAAAACCTGATATACGGGAAGATATTCAGGAGGGGACTGTAGACACTGTCGAGACATTATGGGTAGAAATTGCATGCGGGGGAAAAAGGAATAAAAAAGTTAGTATTGGGTGTATGCTATAGGCCGCCTGGTATCAACGCATCTGATGAGGAATTGTTACTAAAGCAAATTGAAAGAGCAGCAGGAGTAGGAGACATAGTAGTGATGGAAGATTTTAACTATCCAGAGATAAACTAGAAAAACGATTCATGTGATACTGCTAGAGGCAATATGTTTTTAAACACACTTAATGATAACTACTTAGTCCAACTAATTGAGGAACCAACTAGGTACAATGCAATCTTAGACCTGGTATTAACAATGGGGATTTGGTATCAGGTATTATAGTAGGGGAACCCATAGGAAACAGCGACCACAATATGGTCACATTCAATATCAGTTTCCATAAACAGCCCTATACTGGCTCAACTAGGACTCTAAACTTTAGCAAAGCAAATTTTGAAAAGATGAGGGTATTTTTCAGGGATATTGAATGGGAAGGTTTGTTTTTAGGAAAAAATACTACGGAGAAATGGGAGGTACTAAAATTCCTGCTAGCTAAAAATACACTCAAATTTATTCCTATGAGCAGCAAAAAAAAGGAATAAAAATCATAAACCGATGTGGCTTAACAAAAAGATTAAGGAACTTATGGGTAGTAAAAGGCGAGCATTTAAAAAATACAAATCTGACGGGGAAGCAGAGTCATTTCAGCACTATAAGGAATGTAACAAAATTTGCAAAAAGGAAATAAGAGCGGCTAAAGTAGAAACTGAAAAACTAGTAGCAAAGGAAAGCAAAGCGAATCCCAAAAAATTCTTTAAATACATTAATAGCAAGAGATTAAAGAAGGAGAGTATAGGCCCTTTAAAAGACAAGTTGGGAGTCTTAAGCAAAAATTGATAATGACATAGCGGACACACTAAATGAGTTTTTTTCAACAGTATTCACTAGAGAGGACCCAATTCAGGGACTGACACACAATCTCAATAATGAGAATATCCCACTGATAGGTACTTATTTAAGCGAGGAAGTAGTCTGTGACCGATTAAAACATTTAAAGATTAATAAATCACCAGGGCCCGATGGTATTCACCCAAGGGTTCTAATGGAGCTTCACTCTGAACTGGCAAAATCGCTATCTTTGATCTTTAAGGATTCAGTTATATCAGGTATGGTTCCCAAAGACTGGCGTATAGCGGAAGTAGTGCCTATATTCAAAAAGGGAAGTAAAGCTGAACCAGGTAATTATAGACCAGTTAGTCTTACATCTATAGTGGGGAAAGTATTGGAAGGTATTCTAAGAGATAGTATTCAGAAGTTCCTTGAAGTCAATAAGGTCATTAAAAGGAATCAACATGGGTTTATGAAGGACAGATCCTGTCAAACCAACTTACTTGGCTTTTATGAAACAGTAAGCGCAAACCTAGATCAGGGTAAAGACGTGGATGTAATCTTTTTAGACTTTGCCAAAGCGTTCGATACTGTACCACACATGAGACTTATCTACAAGCTACAAGAATCAGGGCTAGGAAGCACAATATGCACTTGGGTCAAAAACTGGTTAGATAATAGGGAGCAGCGCGTTGTGGTTAATGGATCTTTTTCAACTTGGACTGAAGTGCTAAGTGGTGTGCCGCAAGGCTCAGTATTAGGACCGCTATTGTTCAATATTTTCATTAACGACCTAACAGAAGGTCTAGAGAGCATGGTGTCAATTTTTGCAGATGATACCAAATTGTGTAAGGCTATAAATACAGAGGAGGATGTCGAGTCTCTTCAGAACGACTTAGTTAAATTAGAAGCATGGGCAGCCAAATGGAGAATGCGCTTCAACACAGACAAGTGTAAGGTAATGCACTGTGGTAACAAGAACAAAAATTACACCTACCTACTAAATGGGGTAAAATTAGGGGATTCTGTACTGGAAAAGGACTTAGGTGTCCTCATAGATAGCAAGCTAAGCAGTAGTACCCAAAGTAGGACTGCAGCAAAGAAGGCTAATAAGATATTAGCATGCATAAAACGGGGTATTGATGCTAGGGACGAGAGTATTATACTCCCGTTATATAAATCACTAGTGAGGCCACACCTTGAATACTGTGTACAATTCTGGGCACCGTACTACAAAAAGGATATCCTGGAGCTAGAAAAGGTACAGAGGAGGGCGACCAAACTAATTAAGGGCATGGAGACGATGGAATACAAGGAAAGGCTTGAAAGACTAGGCATGTTTACATTGGAAAAGCGGAGACTAAGAGGGGATATGATCAACATCTACAAATATATAAGGGGACAATACACAGAGCTTGCGCGGGACCTGTTTTGGTTAGATCAACACAGAGGACTCGTGGACACTCGCTCAGGTTAGAGGAGAGGAGATTCCACACAATACGGCGTAAAGGCTTTTTCACGGTAAGGACAATACGTGTTTGGAATTCCCTGCCCGAGGGAGTTGTAATGGCGGAATCTGTCAACACCTTTAAGAATGGGTTAGATAAATTCCTAATGGATAAGGATATCCAGGGGTATGGTGCATAGTCATGCATTATAGTTACTATAAATAGGGATAAAATGTGACGGCTGACAGCAGCATCAGTCAGAAATTTTAGTCAAATCATCATGCATAGGAGACCACAAATAGGTTGAACTCGATGGACAATTGTCTTTTTTCAACCTCAGATACTATGTTACTATGTTATGTGAAACTTTTTTAGCATAGCAGGGCTGCCAAAGCGTTCGCAGCCCTGCTATGCTAAAATACACTCCCCCATAGGCGGCGTCAGGATGATCGCACGAGCAGCAAAAAGTTGCTACGTGCGATCAACTCGGAATGACCCCAAGGTACGTTACTTTATTTTAATGGCGCCTCCTACCAAAGGGAAATACTTACCCATTTTTAGTTTTCTTTCTTAAAAATCTTTTTTTTTTACCTTACCTGAAATATAAGGTAAATAAAATTTCTTAGGACCTAAAATGTTTTGCTGCCCTGTATATCGGTTCTCACTGTCAGTTGTTTTTGTAGGTTCATTTCACAGCCTAAGCATATGATGCGGCTCATTAAGAAAATAATCACACCATGGAACTTTCCCAGGCTCCAGTTCTAAACATTATTTTTTTTTTTATTGTGAATACCAAGCTATTTGTAGCTGACATGTTTATATAATATTATTCTGCTCCAACACAATTTTATTGGGACCTGCAATATTGACTAGGTCAGTAGACTTAGTGTATTGCAGCTTTTGTGTATTCAATATGCAATAATAAAAGACAGTTGTACGGAACCCAGATGGCTTAACGTTGTATGTTGATCTATTGAAGTATTTTATGAGGGGAGGAGTCATGTGTGCAGTGTCTGAGCAGGATTCCCTCCCCTTCTGGTTGGTTGTGCATGCCAGACTCTGCTGCGCACATTGACCCTCATTCCGAGTTGAACGCTAGCTGCCGTTGCGATCATTTAAAAAAATGGCAAAACTGCGCATGTGTATGCACCGCAATGCGCACGCGCGTCGTACGGATACAAAGAGCATCGTTGCTGTGCAATGCTTCTAGCGACGAATCCATTCGCACAGCCGATCGCAAGGAGATTGACAGGAAGAGGGCGTTTATGGGTGTCAACTGACTGTTTTCTGGGAGTGGTAGGGAAAACACAGGCGTGACCAGGCATTTGCAGGGCGGGCATCTGACGTCAATTCCGGGACCTCAGACGCTTGAATCATCGCACAGGATAAGTAACTACAGGGCTGGTCTTGTTTTGCACAAAATGTTTTTGTACCGCTCGGCTGCACAGGCGATCGCACACTCACAAAACGAAAATACACTCCCCCGTGGGCGGCGACTATGCGTTTGCATGGCTGCTAAAAGTAGCTAGCGAGCGATCAACTCGGAATGAAGGCCGATACCTCCTGGCAAAAAGGTGGTGGTGCACTTTTTCCAGTGCTTTCTCTATTCACAGAGTCTTGTCATTGCACCACCAGTTCCGACCATTTCACTAGGAAGTGGGCGGCATGTGGGACAGTGATCCACTCTGCTGGGAGTCCGTGATACACCCAAGACGATCAGGAGTCTTCCAGACATCATGGGAGAATAGGCATCTGAATCACCTAAAATGGGCAAACAAAAATGGAATTCGGACATCCTTAGCTCCCCCCCCCCCCCCCCTCAATTCAAATTAAGGCTCTAGAATCTCTTCGGTTCCCAATGTCTCCACTTCAGCCGCTATGGAAATCTCCCTAATTCTCGTGCCTTTGATTGCTAAGAAAAATATTGAATCTTTGCAAACATCTTTTGATTCCACCCTGACTAGCCGGGTGCACAGTATTCTGTCAGGTGCATTGGCTGCCTGGCAACTCTGCCGGGAACCTGCACGACGCTGTTGCTGCTTCCCGGTGGAAGTAGATGGAATGTGGCGTGCAAACTAGGACAGGCCAGGGAGAGAGCTGCTGTCAAATTCGGCACTCGGGGCACGTGCACACCCCCCCCCCCCCCACCCAAGCCCTCACCCTGGTTACTACCCTGGTGTTACTAATACTGAGGGGGATATTCAGTTGGCTGCAGTACTTTAGCCCCCTCCCCCCCCCCCTCCATCCCGGAATATTCAATTGTCCCTAATGCCAGCAGTCATCTGGGATTTTTTTCCACTTGCCTAAGGCAGGCGAGACCCATTTTTCATGGAAACACATAGTACCGAAAACTTATCCCAGATCCTTTATGTTTTCGTCCGAAAATGTTAAATTTTTCTGGAAGAAAAAAAAAGTGTATTGAATGAATTGCGTATGGGGAAAAAAAATCGCAATAAACTTTTGTTTTTTTTTCCTCCAGAAAAAATGTTGGTGCACTGCTAATTGAATATCCACCTAACAGAACTGGGGAAAACATTTGTAGCATAAATAATTTTATAAACACACTTTAATACGTGGAATATTTGTTCCTATTAAAACAAAATTTAGTGTAGCGTTTGTAACTATACAGAAATTATAATGTCATTGGGATGACAAGGGCAGTAGAGTTTCACAGTGGTCAGCATTGCTGTCTTCACAGCACTATTGAATCGGTATTTATTCCTATCGGGCTCCTATCTGTTATTTTATGTCCTCTCCATGCTTACACGGATCTCCTCCGGAGGCTCATCTCGCAGACCGAAAAACAAATTAGTGCGTTACTGTGTGCGTTTGTGTGGTTTCATTTAGATATTTATTTTATGGATGAAATATTTAACTATATACAATTTTGTATAGAAAATTAGCTTTTATGTATGCCTTTATGCTCCAGAAAGCAGTTAGATTTTCGTTTGGGCTGAATAATTTTCCAGAGAATTGGGACTCTCGTTAAATGAGGCAATAAAAATGAACAATGACAGATACATGGAGAAAAACACAAACACTTAGACATTTCCTGTGTTACCAAATGTTTGAAATATCCCCTCGTCTGCTTAATGTGTTCTCATGCAATCTTACTGCACCACAAGCCTGAGAGAGAGGAAAAGTTGTGTCCAATTTTTGGAGCAATTATCCCCGTCACCCATCCCGAGCATGAATCATAAAGTTCCCTAGCGCTATCGTCTAACGATTTTATTATACCAATTCATATCATTAGCCCTCATTTACATCTGCAAGTACAAGCAAAATACTAAAGGCCAAATGTAATAGACGGACATTTACAGGAGCCAGTGCGATTCCGGAGGGGTAGTCACTAATTTTGAGGAGGCAATTAGTAAAAAGGCAAAAACCTCTTTTGCAAACATTGACTTCAACAATTTATGGGCCCTACACATTTCTTGATTACACTGAAAGATATGAACGATCTTGTTCATTAATAAACGAGATATCGTTCATATCTTTCAGTGTGCATGCACCAACGATGAACGATGCGCGGTCCCGCGCTCGTTCATCGTTGATGCCGGCTCGTTTATACCTGCAAGCCAAGAGACAAATATTGACCATATTATCATGCAGAGCTATGGGGCCGGGTAACGGGGGGGGGGGGGGGATGGGGGGGAGGTGCAGAAACGTCACTCCCCCCGTCACCCCCCCCCCCCTCCCCACTCCCGCTGTGGGGTCGTCTGGCTTCCGTATCAGCCGTCGGGCACCAAGGCGGTTAATCGCCCAGTGTGTCCCTTTAGGATGTAAACAAGCGTCAACACAACAGAAGGTAAATCATCGGCTTACCATATTATCCCTTACAGCCGGGACACTCGTGAATTACACAGGTTCTGTGGCTGACTGACTTCAAGTCTGCATTTCACCGGTTTTAAGCCCTGTGTAATTCATGAGTGTCCCGGTTTAAAGGGATAGCATGGTAAGCCTACCCATATCAGCAAACAGACAGCAGCACAATTATTCCAATTCTGGAGGACTGTCCTAAGCTGTCAGGACAGGTCTGTATGCTGTACTGCTCATGGACAGTCAGGTGATCAGAAAGGTGAGTTCATTCAGGGCCGAAACTAGGATTTTCGTCACCCGGGGCAAGGTGGTAATTTGCCTCCCCCCCCACACACACACACACACACACACACACAGACACACACACACACACACACACACACACACACACACACACACACACACACACACACACACACAAAACACAAAAAAAAAACATGCAAACAAACCTTGTCAGACTAAAATAATCATATCATCAAAAACTTTGAAAAAAAGGGGACACTATTGGACAATATTCCCCTATGTGCCCCAAGTGCCCTAAGCGTCACATGCCCCACCCCCCAGCAGCGTGTTCCACTACATGCCATCCTGTATGTCCCCATACATTGCACTATATCACTGCACTACATTCCCATATCCACTGCACTACATCACTATACTACATCCCCTACACGCTGAACTACATGACTACACTATAGTGTGTCCTCTCAATGGTGTGTAGGTGGCAGCTTGTTACCGGTTGCTGCTGGGCAGGCAGCTGGGATCATAGCCTGCTTAAAAACACAACACCAACAGCTCACTTCTATAGCTTGCACGATTCACTGCACGCTAGTCGCAGCACTGCATGGCAAAGAAGAGAGTTTAAGACAGTAGCTGGCATAGGAGAGATCCCAGGTACTGGAGCTCACCCGAACAGTGTTGGAGCCAGCTGTGGGCAGACAGGTGGGTCAGAGACACTACCCTGGGAGCCATCTGCTGGTTCACGGGAGCAGCACAGCACCGCTGATTAAAAAAAAAAACCTGTTCCTCTGTAACTCCTCGGCACCCACTCAAATCCTGCAAACCCCCCCAGTTACGGCCCTGGTTCATTGTACCAAACAGCTGTTATTTAAATGTCTTTCTGCATTTGACAACCGCTGAACAGTTATATTATATTACCATACAACTAGTATCACTGATCTGGACCACAGTTCTCAAACTCTGTCCTTGGGACCCCACACAGTGCATGTTTCCAGGTCTACTCCCAGAATCACAAGTGAAATATTGAGCTCCACCTGTGGATTTTTTTAAATGTGTCAGTGAGTAATAAATACACCTGTGCACCTGCTGGGTGACCTGGAAAACCTGAGGGTTCTGACTTCTGAGGACAGAGTTTGAGAACCACTAATCTTAGATATAGACCTGGACCAGTATATGCCAAGGAAAGAAAATACATATGGTTTAACTATTCCAGATTACACAGGATAGTCTCTATATTTACGCGTTTCAGGACTTTTGTGCTCATCAATGACAACCGGAAGATCTAATCCAATTAGTGATGCCCTTTTAATGCCATGCATCCAGGGCCATGTAAGTATAGTAATGAAAGGTTATTTTCAGGAGAAGAATATCATCCAGAGATGGTCTAGCACTTCCAAATCAATGGGCACATCCTGGGGGTTGGGAACTGGAACATGCTACAATGGGATATGGCCACGCCCCTTCTAGTTTGGCCACAGTCTTTTCATGTACAGCACTGCGTGCACATTTTCTTGAGTAATTCATCATATGTAAATGAAGGTAGGCATAAACTTACCTACACATCATGATGATGGTACATTTTGAGGACCATGGCTGGATGGTGGGTGGAGGGATACATTTCCTGTGGTGCACAAACAGAGAGAAAGAGGGGGAAGGGGAGTTAGAGGGTAGTCTCATACACTCAAAGGCCTGAGGAAGAGGAACACAGTGGGTCACTTGGTTTGGACTGTCCCACTGGGTATAAAGCTGCCCACCAGCTAGACACTGAGAGGTATGCCCAGTCTCAGCCATGGTGCCTTAGAATGCAATACAATGAAATGACCCCGGCCTACTCTTAGTGTTCCTATCTTGGCCCACATTTGATGTTGGGTGTGGCTGTCTTATAATAGAAAGTTTGATATTAAATCACCTACTTCCACGATGATCGGAGTAGGTACAATGATGTTTCTTGGACTCCTGATGTGTTGGGGTGAAAGAAATTATCTGGGAGGAAGAAGTGCATGATACCAGCCTCATCCTAGTCTTGTTGCCCAATACAACCCTTGATGCTGGAAGAGGACTGGGAGTGGTACATCAACAGCATAGTGCAAAGAACAATTACCGAGGCCTAGAAGAAGGGGGCAGAATTTTGTGCCAACACGATGGTGGCACAGCACAGAAGTCGAATTTCTTCCATGCTTGGGGTCCCAGCCACCCTAGGGTTCCATTACCAAGCTTTGCTTGGTAAATTTGTCAGTTACATGGATGGATGTGTGGAGGCCCCATTCTAGCAACATCATAGATGGCCCCAACTGGATCCTAAGTGGTGGCATTGTTATAATAACCTCAAGTAATATAAAATGTATCCTCATTGGCCGAGTGCTGGATAACCTATTTCCTGGTACAGTAAATTACTATAACCACAAGGGTTTTTCAAAATATAGATATGCATATAATTCATGTGGGGGATGTAACAAATAAAATGAAGAATCTAGCATTAAAAAAACACCCAATCCAAAGGGGAGCTTCTAACAATAAGGAGGACCCTGTAGCAGGGAGCGGCGGAAGAGAGGAGAGGGTCCATGTACGGGTTCCGTGCACCGTGCACGCCCCCTCTACTCTGGCAGTGCAGGAGATTTTGGCTTTGTGCAAGAGTTTGCTGTCCATGTGCTGATCTCTGCGCCATTTTCCTAGAGATTTGTGTCTGCAGTGCCGGCTGCCGGTGGACTCCAGAATCGTAAGTATTATATGCGTACAGAATGGGACTTCCTGGACTCACTGCACCCATTATATATACGCCAATGCCTCGTATATGTAAAACTCTCATGGGGGTGCCCCCCCATGTGATGCTGATTTTCAGTCTATACTCCCTGTTGACAATTTTTCAATCTCATACCATGGCTCCTCTCCACAGCCTGCAGGGCTACAAGATGGCAGCTGCTGATGTTGCTAAGCGATGACGTCAAGGTAATGGAGAAGATTTCAGGGATTTGACTCCACCCAGACTTCTACAGGGGTTGTGGAGGTGATTCTCTACTGGACAAACCTGTTCTCTGAGTTGTTAATAGCATCAAAACTCTTATTTCAGCCCAGTACCCCTACCATCCAGTTTGTAATTTTTTTCCATAGCGACATATTGTGATGGAAAAAAAACATGATAAAATCTATTCTAGGCTGTCATAGCTATTTTCTAAACTATTCGATCTATCTCCAATCACTGTTTGACATATAACTCTGCCGTAGCCCCTGGGATGCATTTGGTAAATGTTACTTTTTATGTGATCTGTGTCTCTGTTTATGGAATATCTTGGTCATATTTGCAGCAGGTGAATCGGCCCGGCAGGAAATCTTATAAACCGTCTGTTCCTCAGCCAATTAGGCCAGCGTCCAAATGAGACATGACTGGTGGAAGAAAGGCCTCACAATTATCCCCTGGGGAACCACAACGATGTCCAGACACACAATCTCTCCTCCTTTCCTGTTTTATTGAAGTACTCTCGGCTAGCACTGAGGCTTTCCATTACTTATCCCCTAATGACAACTTTCTCCACCAAGTGGAACTAACCAGGAGGAGTGATGAGGTGTTGAGGTTTGATTTGTAAGCGCAGTGTTTTAAATTGAGTAAATAAGGTTCATAATATTTGGAAACGTGGGTTCCTCTCAGAGTACACTAAAGTGTTTTTTGGTAAATGTATAAATGTTACGGGAACTTATTTTTAACAAAGATGCATCGGGTTTCGTATCCAGCTGTGCAAAGTCACAATGTGTTCAGTGCACAGTGGTGGAAATCGTAGGGCCATATTCCAGGAGAGTGGGCAGGTATATCATGTGTAAAAAATCATAATACCTAGGACCCAGGGGCCATGTATCATACAATAGTTGTGACTATATCCCTGAAAAAAAATGTTTTTGGGGTGCTAGCTGCACATATTATCCCCTCAATGTAAAAATGAGGGATTGCAGCAGGTGTCTTTGATACCTGCTGCGATCCCTCCATTTCCGCCAGCAGCCACATCCCCCATCGGTTTCTATGGGGAATGCGATGCTGCCCGATGTATCATTATCGGGAATGTGAAGCATCTTCTTATTGGGGTAGCCCATTGTAGCCTATGGATTACTTTTCAAGAGATGTAGTTTCGGCAGGGTTCCCCAGAAATCCTCCGCCGGAAATGGCTCCTGTGCATGGCGGTCAGTATGACTACGACACCTCACTCGGTGCATCGTAGGGAAGGGCTCCTTTTTGTAGCCCATGACCCTGCCTGTGCCGGGTGATACATCCACCCAATATGATTGCATTATGCACAATATTAGCACCCATGATTGCATTTCATATGTGATCATTGGTGAATGGGCCCCTAAGGCTGTAAATTAGACACAATTGGCAGTCAGGGCTGTCATCAGAAATTGTGGGGCCCCGGGACTAACAAAAGAGACAGGGCCCCTCCCATAAAAAAATAAGATTCTGCCACACCACTCCACACCTATGTGATGTCATATATTGTGATATTACATTTAGGTGGAGTGTTGCGGACCTACAGGAATGGTTCACAGAGAGCTGATGCGCAGTTGAAGACTTGTCTTAAGAAGTCTTCACTCTGCAGCTCTACAGGTATTGGTAGTAGGAGCCAGGGGTGGGCCCCTCTCTCTGTAAGGGCCCAGGACACCAGTCCCCACAGTCCCCCCCTGTTGGCAGCACGTAATAACAAGAGGTATATGATAACAAGTGCGCTTTTGAAAGTGGCCCTTTCCTATAGCTGGAGCTTTGGGTTCTGCTACCTGTAACAAGCAATCCGTCTTAGACTAATTTTGTTAACCACCATAAATGGCCAGGATGGAGCTTGTGACTGTGCTGACATTTCCACCCAAACTTGATTTTTGGATGGGGCAGTGAGAGAACCTCACCCTTCGTGCTAAGGAGATGCCAACCTACAGAATACCGTATAATCTTCTAACTGGTTATGCGGCATTGATAGTTTCTAATACATGATAAAGATCCATTAATAACCGTGTCACTGTTAAACAGGATGACATATAAATGGAAACATTTAGCAAACTGGTTGAAAATGGAAACTCTGACTTGTCACCATTTACACTAATAATGAATAACGGAATAATGTCTGTGCTAAACATGCAAAGATAGAAATGATATAAAAGATATAAAATATGCACTGTCGGATGGGAGGATAAAGACGCAGGATAACTCATTTGTTTTCCCTTTGACAAATCTGGGGCACTATGTTCTTGGAAGCTCAAATACAAAACACATGGGCCCTCATTCCGAGTTGATCGCTCGCTAGCAGATTTTAGCAGTATTGCACACGCTAAGCCGCCGCCCTCTGGGAGTGTATCTTAGCTTAGCAGAATTGCGAACGAAAGGTTCTCAAAATTGCGAATAGAAATTTCTTTGCAGTTTCTGAGTAGCTCGAGACTTACTCCTACACTGCGATCAGTTCAGTCAGTTTCGTTCCTGGTCTGACGTCACAAACACGCCCTGCGTTCGGCCAGCCACTCCCCCGTTTCTCCAGACACTCCCGCGTTTTATCCTGGCACGCCTGCGTTTTTCCGCACACTCCCAGAAAACGGCCAGTTTCCGCCCAGAAACACCCACTTCCTGTCAATCACACTCCGATCACATCTACGATGAAAATTCTTCGTTCGGACGTGAATAAATCTACTAAGTTTTGTGCTAAAATACTTAGCGCATGCACACTGCGTACCATGCGCATGCGCATTTTTGCCTTAATCGCTCCGTTGCGAAAATCGGCAATGAGCGAACAACTCGGAATGACCCCCATGGGTCGGAAATTTTGCTCTGCCTCTATCTGCAGACAGAGGAGACTTTGGGGGTCATTCCAAGTTGTTCGCTTGTTGCCGACTTTTGCAACGGGGCAATTAAGGCAAAAATGCGCATGCGCATGGTACGCAGTGCGCATGCGCTAAGTATTTTAGCACAAAACTTAGTAGATTTACTCACGTCCGAACGAAGAATTTCCATCGTTGATGTGATCGGAGTGTGATTGACAGGAAGTGGGTGTTTCTGGGCGGAAACTGACCGTTTTCTGGGAGTGTGCGGAAAAACGCAGGCGTGCCAGGATAAAACGCGGGAGTGTCTGGAGAAACGGGGGAGTGGCTGGCCGAACGCAGGGCGCGTTTGTGACGTCAAACCAGGAACGAAATGGGCTGAGCTGATCGCAGTGTAGGAGTAAGTGTCGAGCTACTCAGAAACTGCTAAGAATTTTCTATTCGCAATTCTGCCCAGAGGGCGGCGGCCTAGCGTGTGCAATGCTGCTAAAGGCCCTAATTCCGAGTTGTTCGCTCGCTAGCCGCTTTTCGCAGCAGTGCACACGCTAAGCCGCCGCCCTCTGGGAGTGAATCTTAGCTTAGCAGAATTGCGAACGAAGTATTCGTAATATTGCGAAGACTTCTCTGTGCAGTTTCTGAGTAGCTCGAGACTTACTCTTCCAGTGCGATCAGTTCAGTGCTTGTCGTTCCTGGTTTGACATCACAAACACACCCAGCATTCGGCCAGACACTCCTCCGTTTCTCCAGCCACTCCCGCGTTTTTCCCAGAAACGGCAGCGTTTTTTCGCACACTTCCATAAAACGGCCTGTTTCCACCCAGAAACACCCACTTCCTGTCAATCACACTCCGATCACCAGAACGAAGAAAAAACCTCGTAATGCCGTGAGTAAAATACCAAACTTCTTAGCAAATTTACTTGACGCAGCCGCAGTGCGAACATTGCGCATGCGCAGTTAGCGGAAAATCGCACCGATGCGAAGAAAAATAACGAGCAAACAACTCAGAATGAGGGCCAAAATCTGCTAGCGAGCGAACAACTCGGAATGAGGGCCCTTATTTCATGTTGGTTATTGGAAAACTGCAGGATGCTGCCACAAACAATAGAGGACGTCTGATCGCTCCGTCATAGTACCAATCCCAGTCCTGCTGCCAGGAACCCTGGGAAAAAAGATACACATTATACTGCGACTAAAATAAATACTATAAGGAGAAAGTCAAACAAAAAAGGAAAAAGAAGATATATGTGATAAATGTTACATAGAAGACATGAAGAAGAAAGGGTAAACTAAATCTGTAATTGGGCGCTGCGGATCCCTTGTGGCGCCATATAAATAAAGGATAATAATAATAATAAAACCAGAGCTGTTTTAAAGGGGCAGTCGTTGTTTTTGTAATATATCTTTCTTTATTTATTAACATTTACTTATATACAGTGGCGTAACTAGAAATTTTTCTCCCCCAAGCCAAAAAAGTCTTCGGCGCCCCCCCCCCCCCCCCCATCCCCCAGAATTGGCACTATTAAAGGGATAAATTTGCGCGCGCCTCCGCAAAATAGGGTGTGTGGCTTCGTTGGGATGGGCGTGGCTTCACATAAAGGGGCATGGCATTGCAGGAAAAGACTACCTTATACCCCAGTTTTGCAACCTGCACGCCCAGACGTTGGCCACCACAGGAAAGTAAAATAATCCTGATTCATGCCCCTTACATTATTTGTCATTTTTCCTCCTTATAGTAATGCCCAGTATACATTATGCCACATACTGCAATGGCCTTAGCCATTATGCCACACACAATAATGCACATGACACAATATGCACATACCATAATGCCCCCGACACATTATGCCACGCACCGTAATGCCCCCGACACATTATGACAGGAATCGCAATGCCCGTTATACATTATGCTACACACTGCAATGCCCCTGATACATTATACCAGTGGTTTCCAAACTTTTTTGAATCACGGTGCCCTAGAATATCAGAATTATTTTCACGGCACCCCTAGGCCAAAAATTTATTATTGAGAAATTTGGAAAGAAATATTACATTAAGTAGATCGCGTTTATATGTCATCCTTAGGGTCAGTTGTGGGGTGAGGGACAAGATTTGCTTCTGTTTGGCCACATATTTTATGACTGGCAGCCACCAGCACTGGTTTTGCCTATTATATTGACCATGAATAATTTGAATTGGTCCTGGACCACCAACCCAGGGCACCCCTGCAAGTGTCCCGAGGCACCCCAGGGAGCCACGGCACACAGTTTGGGAACCTCTGCATTATACCACATACCACAATGCCCGTGATATAGTATACAACACACCGTAATGCCTGACACATTATGACAGGAATCGCAATGCCCGTTATACATTATGCTACACACTGCAATGCCCCTGATATATTATACCACATACCACAATGCCCGTGATATAGTATACAACACACCAGTGGCGGATTTAGGGGGGGGGCACTCGGGCCCGTGCCCCCCCTGTCATTTGGGAACACCCCCCCCCCCCCCTGTGCCGCCGCCGCCGCATAGGGAGATGACGGGCGCCCGCTGAGATTGTGTTACCAGCGGGCGCCCGTCTCCCTGCACAGCGGCAGCCGGAGGCAGGAGCTCAGTACTGAGCTCCGGCTTCCGGCGCTGTCACTGTGCGCTATGGGAGAGACGTCAGTCATGACGTCTCTCTCATAGTGCTGAGTGACTGAGGAGCGGACGCCAGGAGGAGGACTGCAGCGGCGCGGGAACGGGGCTCAGTAAGTATGTTTTTTATTTCCTTAATGCATCTACCGGGGGCTAACTATGGGGGACATTACTACTGGGGGCTAACTATGGGGGACATTACTACTGGGGCCAACTATGGGGGACATTACTACTGGGGGCTAACTATGGGGGACATTACTACTAGGGGGCATCAACAAGGGGCATTACTACTGGGGGGTCAAACTACTGGGGGCATTATAACTGGGGCATCTACTGGGGGCATCACTACTGAGGGGTCATCTATTGGGGGCAGCTACTGGGGGCCATCTACTGGGGGCATTACTACAGGGGGGTCATCTATTGGGGCAAACTCGTAGGGGGGCATTACTACTGGGGGGTCATCTATTGGGGGCAGCTACTGGGGGACATTTTTCCTGGGGGGCATCTACTGGGGGCATTGTTACTGGGGGGCATCTACTGGGGGCGTTACTACTGGCGGGTCATCTATTGGGGGCAAACTCCTAAGGGGCATTACTACTGGGGGCAAACTACTGGAGGACATTATTACTAAGGGGCATCTACTGGGGGCAAACTGCTGGGGGACATTATTACTGGGGGGGCATCTACTGGGGGCCAACTACTGGGGGACTATTACTGGGGGCCAACTACAAAGGTGCTAACTACTGGCGGTGTAACTACAGGGGCATTACTACTGGCGGCTTAACTACAGGGGCATTACTACTTGGGGGCTAAACTAAAGGGGGGGTAAACTACTGGGGTCATGACTGCAGGGGAATTACCACTGGGGGCATAATGACTGGGGGCATTACTACAGGCAACATTACTACTAGGGGCAATACGGCATTGCATAAGGGGCACCACTACTATGTGGTCTATATAAGGGGCACTACCAGTACAGTGAACATTGCATAATGAGCGCTACAACTGTGGGCATTGTATAAGAAGCGCCACCTCACATGCACCGAAGCCGCACGCAAATGTACTTGCCCCTTCCATGGTGCCCCCCCTATCATTTTCTTCTGGATCCGCCCCTGCAACACACCGTAATGCCTGACACATACCGCAATGCCCGTTATACCCTATGCTACATACCACAATGCCCGTGATACAGTATGCCACACACCGTATTGCCTGTGACACATTATGACACACACCGCAATGTCCGTGATACATTATGCCACACACCGTAATGCCCATTACACATTAAGTCCTACAGTAAGGCTTCTAATTACTTTTAAATTACCTGCTCGTTGCCAGGGGTTTTCATGCTCAGGGTGTCATGCTCGTTGCCAGGGGTATCATGCACTGGGTGTCATGCTCGTTGCCAGGGGTTTTCATGCTCAGGGTGTCATGCTCGTTGCCAGGGGTTTTCATGCGCTGGGTGTCATGCTCGTTGCCAGGTGTTTCATGCACTGGGTGTCATGCTCGTTGCCAGGGGTTTCATGCACTGGGTGTCATGCTTGTTGCTAGGGGGTAGTGCTTGTTGCTAGGGCTGTGCTCCCAGTGCCACATATGTCCCCAGTGCCAGATATTACCCCACGGTGCCAGGTACTCACATGACCCCAGTGCACATATGCCCCCCCCCCCTATGTGCCAGGTACACATATACCCCCCCAGTGCCACATATGCCCCCAGTGCCAGATATTCCCCCTTAGTGCCACATATGCCCCCAGTGCCAGATATCCCCCCCCCAGTGCCACATATGCCCCCAGTGCCAGATATTCCCCCCCAGTGCCAGATATGCTCCCAGTGCCAGATTCTCCCAACCCCCAGTGCCAGATATACCCCCCCAGTGCCATATATGCCCCCTCCCCCGCTGCTCCCCCGCTGGTTTGTGTTGGAGGGACACGGAGGGCACAGCGCGCGCCTCTCCTGTGTCCCTCCTGCATCATCTCCGGCGGCCGCGGGTCTAATAAACGAAGTGCCGTTCGTGAGCTCTGATTGGCTCACGAACCGGCACTTCTTCTATTAGACCCGCGGCCGCCGGAGATGATGCAGGAGGGACACAGGAGAGGCGCGCGCTGTGCCCTCCGTGTCCCTCCAACACGGCAGGGAGGGTTAGTAGGAGCAGATTGACATGCGGACGCTCGTCCGCATGTCAATCTGTGCTAAATCAGTGGCGCCCCCGCAGCCCCTCGCCCCCAAGCCACCGCGAGGGCTGCGGGGGCAGTAGTTACGCCACTGCTTATATAGCAGTGGATACAAAACAGTAACAGACCAAGACCAGGTAATAATAACAGGCATACAAAGGGGCAGATTCAATTAGCCACATGGCTTACCACGCGGCTAAAGCTCCGGGTTTTAACGCCTGGAGCTATTCAAATATCTACCCCAAAGAGTATAAAATCCATGTGAAATTTTAGGGGCAGATTTAGCAACGAGTGATAGTCTAGTTATTACTCGTTACTTATCTTATATGGTGCTACAACCAATCGGGATACGGTCGTTAGGTCGACACAACTTAGGTCAACAGTCATTAGGTCAACCACTAAAGGTCGACATGCATTAGGTCGACAGGGACACTAGGTCGACATGGTCAACAGGTCGACATGTACTGGGTCCACAGGTCAAAAGGTCGATATGAGTTGTTGATTTTTTTAAATACATTTTTGGACTTTTTCATACTTTACGATCCACGTGGACTACAACTGGGAACGGTAACCTGTGCCGAGCGCAGCGAGCCATGCGAGGATACACGGTGCACTAATTGGGGTTCCCCGTCACTGTACGAAGAAAACGACACCAAACAGTCCAAAAACTTATGTCGACCTTTTGACCTGTCGACCTAGTACATGTCGACCTAATGACCATGTCGACCTAGTGTCCCTGTCAACCTAATGCATGTCGACCTTTAGTGGTCAACCTAAGGACTGTCGGCCTAAGTTGGGTCGCCCAACTTCCCATACCCAACCAATCAGTTCCTACGGAACTGTCATTCTTCAAACACATGCCAGTTAGGAGCTGATTGGCAACTTGCCCCGGCAATTGCCACTGGTCCCTCCCACGCTAGGATTTTATGTACGAAAGTCCCATTATGTCAGCAACTATGGCAGGTTACAGTAATTATGTTACCGTTAGTTTAAGATGTGCCCAATTAGCTTAAAAATTCCTAAATAAATATATGGCTCAGTAACAAAAGGAGGTGAAGTAGCTCTGTATAAGAAATGGGTGTGGTATGTAAGGTCGACAGTAACGATGTCGACAGTAACTAGGTCGACAGGTCAAAAAGTCGACATGGGTTTAAAAAAAAATTTGGTGTAATTTTCTCTGTACAGTGACCGGGAACCCCAATTAGTGCACCGTCTTTGCGCGCCATGCTTCAGGTAAGGTGCCTCGCTCTGCTACCGCTGCACTCGGCACAGGTTACTATTGCCAATCATAGTCCGCGTGGATCGTTAAGTATTACAAAGTTTAAAAAAAGAAAAAAAATTGAAAAACTCATGTCGACCTTTTGACCTGTCAACCTAGAACATGTCGACCTAGAGACCCTGTCGACCTAGTTACTGTTGACCAATAGTGGTCGACATAGTTACTGTCGACCTAGTTACTGTCGACCTAGAGACCGGATCCCATAACAAATCACCTCAATGGACTATATGGGTGCAGAAAAAATATTCTATGGGGTATTTTACTTAAGATTGTATAGGCACTGTAGGGTGTGGGTTTCCCCCCAGAAATAACTGTGGAAGATGTAGAACTAGGCAGAGCTATAAACCTTCTTCTACTTATAGTATACCCCATTCAGAATTTCAGACACAAGCCAAACCCTGGGTTTTTTGCAGTACACGTGCATCGATCAAGGTCCAGCTTACAGTATGTCTTAAAGGATCAGCCCCGAGTTGAGAGTTCTGGGTCCATGTCCCTTTAATCAACCAGGGTTATTAGTGAGACTTGCAACCTGGGTCAGTGCCAAATTACTGCCTTGCACCGGGTGACGAAAATCCTGGTTTCGGCACTGGGTACTGTATACATTTTCATGCATAATACTTAAATCCACAAAATAGCTGCATCCACATTGTGCTGCAAAGTGTGCCTCCGTATATAAACACGTTTGACATTAAATAATACATCATGTTAAAGCTCCACTAATGCATAACCCATCAATTTTTCTAACCCGGCGATTCATCTAACTGGAACCCACAGCTGCATGGGCGAGTTCTGTTTAAAATGGCCGCAGAGGACTGTGGCTTTTGTATGGCTCTACTGATGATCCTTCTGATTTGGAGGTGCTAAACTTCCTACATTGACTTACTATGCATACTTGGTGGGAGGAGTGAAGGTGTTGCCTGTAGCAGCTTGGATTCTAGCTATCATGTATTTAATACACTGCAAAAAAAATAGCCAGATTCTGACTGGTTGCTATTGGAAACACCTCCACTTGTTCTTTTATAGGGAGTGATGTATCAAACCATAAAAGGGAGAGTGATAAAGTACCAACCAATCAGATTCTTGCTGGCATTTTTATAGCACATCCTGTAAAATGGCAGTTAGGAGCTGATTGGTTGGTACTTTATCTCTCTCCAAGGTTTGATACAGTGCACAAAAATAACTTGAAAAAGCCACCTACTGTAAATTATGTTGGACATGTCTGTGTGTGAATAAAGTGAGTGGTTACTTTTTATTTTTATTTTTGTTAAGCTGTATTTAGAGATGTACCGTTCGGTTCTCCAGAAATCCGAATCCACCTGAATTTTGTGGATCCGGACCGAATCAAAACCCATTCTCTCAAGGAGATCCGAACCGAACAATCTCGGTTCGGATCTTCCAGCGTTTGGGAATTTGGATTTGAAATCCAAATTTCAGGTTTTGGATTGCAAAAATGACATGATTTTAGCTGTTTTGTTGATTTTTTATCAATGATCATCGATTTCTTATTCTCAAATTTTAAACCGAACCAAAAACCGAATCCGAACCAAAACACTTGAGAGTGGTTTTGCCAAAACATGATGGTGAATTATGCCAAAGCCCGGGGGTCCACACATATCTCTAGATGTATTGCAAAAACATATAAAGAGATATTATTTAAAAGAATTTAAAAAAAGTGCCAGCCTGTTCCATCCTCACTACAGAATAGCAGTGAGCAGCACAGAGGATGTGCAGCATCTCAGCGTAAAACGTTTTGTTCTCCAAGTTCCCAGCTGCCCGTACTTTCTGACTTCCCTGTCACTGTGCTCTGACTGCAGATGTTCTTGAAGCAGAGCCAATTCCTCTGGATGGAAAATGGTTAAATCAGCATAACTTCTCTTGGTTAAGTTCAACCCCCCCTTCATGATAACAGGAGGTAATTGGTGGATGTAAGCATGAACCTTTCTTGGCCCCAGAACTAGTCTCATTAGATAAATTGCACAGTAAACCAACATATGGACTTTATTTCAACCTCCTCATCCCCACCCCCAAAGGACATTTTCTTTGTGTGTGTTTGTTTTACAGAGAGACACATTGTCCGGCTCTTCATGCACAAAAACGTGATTACACAGAGACGTTTCGCTGCTTTTATTACATCTGTTACCATTCCCTATTATTTCCAGGCAAGAACTGGAAGCAACACAAAGAAGCCAGTTTCACTGTATCTCAGCCCAAACACATATACTGTAATGCTGCTTTCACATCGCAAAACCTGCTTTTGAAATGGTATTTGAAACGGTTCTTAAAACGGGTCTGAGCAGTTAAACCCCTTTCACATCTCATGTTGTAACCAGTAAATTACCATTTCATTCCCGTTTTGGTACCTTTCACACTGAACCCGTTTCACCCATAGAAAACAGTGGTTGTCATTATAAATGGACTTTTCTGGCCCACACATTATTATTAATCACTAATTAATTCATTATTAATAATTTGGATAGTCGTACGATGGAACCCAGCAGCTTGAAGCATATCTATTTTTATTAGATGGGATTAGGTACTTGGTTTGTCTTTTTTGGAGGCACAAGTATTATTTATATATTTTTTAAAATTATTATTATTATTTTTTAGATGGAATGGTTAAATACAGGAAAAAAATGGCGTGGGGTCCCCCCTCCAAAGCATAACCAGCCTCGGGCTCTTCGAGCTGGTCCTGGTTCTAAAAATGCGGGGGAAAAATTGACAGGGGATCCCCCGTATTTTTAAAACCAGCACCGGGCTCTGCGCCTGGTGCTGGTGCAAAAAATACGGGGGACAAAACGAGTAGGGGTCCCCCGTATTTTTCACACCAGCATCGGGCTCCACTAGCTGGACAGATAATGCCACAGCCGGGGGTCACTTTTATGCCGTGCCCTGCGGCCGTGGCATTAAATATCCAACTAGTCACCCCTGGCCGGGGTACCCTGGGGGAGTGGGGACCCCTTCAATCAAGGGGTCCCCCCCCCCCAGCCACCCAAGGGCCAGGGGTGAAGCCCGAGGCTGTCCCCCCCCATCCAATGGGCTGCGGATGGGGGGGCTGATAGCCTTTGTTGTAAATGAAAAGATATTGTTTTTTCCAGTAGTACTACAAGTCCCAGCAAGCCTCCCCCGCAAGCTGGTACTTGGAGAACCACAAGTACCAGCATGCGGGAGAAAAACGGGCCCGCTGGTACCTGTAGTTCTAATGGGAAAAAAATACCCAAATAAAAACAGGACACAGACACCGTCGACAGTAAAACTTTATTACACACTGCCGACACACACATACTTACCTATGTTCACACGCCGACATCGGTCCTCTTCTCCATGTAGAATCCAGGGGTACCTGAAAATAAAAGTTCAATATACTCACCTCAGCCATGGTCCAGAGATAAATCCACGGACTTGGCAAAAAAAGAAAACGAACACCCGGACCTGCGGACCGAAAGGGGTCCCATGCTAACATATGAGACCCCTCTCCCCGAATGCCGGGACATCACGTGACTCCTGTCACTGAAGTCCCTTCAGCCAATCAGGAAGCGCTACTTCCGTGGCGCTCACCTGATTGGCTGTGTACTGTCTGAGCTGTCAGACAGCGCATCGCAAAGCCGCTCCATTACTTTCAATGGTGGGAAGTTTGCGGCTAGCGGTGGGGTCACCCGCCGGTCAGCCGCTGACCGGCGGGTGACCCCACCGCTAGCCGCAAACTTCCCACCATTGAATATAATGGACGGAGCTGTGCGATGCTCTGTCACAGCCCAGACAGCGCACAGCCAATCAGGTGAGCGCCACGGAAGTAGCGCTTCCTGATTGGCTTAAGAGACCTTTCTGTGACAGCTGTCACTGACAGGTCTCATTCGGGGATAGGGGTCTCATGTGTCAGCATGGGACCCCTTTCAGTCCGTGTGGTCGGTTGTCCGGTTTGTTTTTTTCTCCAAGTACGTGGATTTATCTCTGGAGCCTGGTTGAGGTGAGTATATTGATCTTTTATTTTCAGGTACCCCTGGATTCTACATGGAGAAGAGGACCGATGTCGGCGTGTGAACATAGGTAAGTATGTGTGTGTCGGCAGTGTGTAATAAAGTTTTACTGTCGACGGTGTCTGTGTCCTGTTTTTATTTGGGTATTTTTTCCCCATTAGAACTACAGGTACCAGCGAGCCCGTTTTTCTCCCGCATGCTGGTACTTGTGGTTCTCCAAGTACCAGCTTGCGGGGGAGGCTTGCTGGGACTTGTAGTACTACTGGAAAAAACAATATCTTTTCATTTACAACAAAGGCTATCAGCCCCCCCATCCGCAGCCCATTGGATGGGGGGGGACAGCCTCGGGCTTCACCCCTGGCCCTTGGGTGGCTGGGGGGGGGGCCCCTTGATTGAAGGGGTCCCCACTCCCCCAGGGTACCCCGGCCAGGGGTGACTAGTTGGATATTTAATGCCACGGCCGCAGGGCACGGCATAAAAGTGACCCCCGGCTGTGGCATTATCTGTCCAGCTAGTGGAGCCCGATGCTGGTGTGAAAAATACGGGGGACCCCTACTCGTTTTGTCCCCCGTATTTTTTGCACCAGCACCAGGCGCAGAGCCCGGTGCTGGTTTTAAAAATACGGGGGATCCCCTGTCAATTTTTTCCCCGCATTTTTAGAACCAGGACCAGCTCGAAGAGCCCGAGGCTGGTTATGCTTTGGAGGGGGGACCCCACGCCATTTTTTTCCGTGTTTTTCACATTTAAACGTTTATAAAGCCACTCTCTCATGTGTCTCCTGTGTTTTCCAAGCTGTTTCCTGGTTGTGGCTGGTGACATCACACATGGAGACAGCCTATCATCTTCTGGGGCTTGCAAATACCGTTTCAGACCCTTTCACACTGCACAGTGAAATGGGACTGAAACGGGTAGGACCCTTCTTTTTTACCGTTTCAAAATACCGGTATTTTGAAAACGGTAAATTGAAGGGGACCCTTTCACATCGCAGCTTGACCCGTTTAGGAAGCCAGTTAAAACGGCAAAATACCGGGTATAAGCTGCGGTGTGAAAGGGGTATAACCTACCCTGACAGTTACAGTCTCTCTTTATATGTATGATGGCTATTCCACTATATAATATTAACTACATTTCTCTAACGTCCTAGTGGATGCCGGAGACTCCGTAAGGACCATGGGGAATAGACGGGCTCCGCAGGAGACTGGGCACTCTAAAGAAAGATTCAGTACTATCTGGTGTGCACTGGCCCCTCCCTCTATGCCCCTCCTCCAGACCTCAGTTAGAATCTGTGCCCGGACAGAGCTGGGTGCTCCTAGTGGGCTCTCCTGAGCTTGCTAGAAAAGAAAGTATTTTGTCAGGTTTTTTATTTTCAGAGAGCTTCTGCTGGCAACAGACTCACTGCTACGAGGGACTGAGGGGAGAGAAGCAAACCTACTCACGGCAGCTAGGTAGCGCTTCTTAGGCTACTGGACACCATTAGCTCCAGAGGGATCGAACACAGGTACCTAACCTTGATCGTCCGTTCCCGGAGCCGCGCCGCCGTCCCCCTAGCAGAGCCAGAAGTACAGAAGCAGCAGAAGCATGAAGACATCGAAATCGGCGGCTGAAGACTCCTGTCTTCACTTAAGGTAGCGCACAGCACTGCAGCTGTGCGCCATTGCTCCCACAGCACACCGCACACTCCGGTCACTGTAGAGTGCAGGGCGCAGGGGGGAGGGGGGGGGCGCCCTGGGCAGCAATTAATTACCTTTTTGGCAAAAATAGACATATATACAGTCTGGGACTGTATATATGCCCGAGCCCCCGCCATTTTTTACACATTAAAGCGGGACAGAAGCCCGCCGCTGAGGGGGCGGGGCCTTCTTCCTCAGCACACCAGCGCCATTTTCTCTTCACAGCTCCGCTGGAGGGACGCTCCCCAGGCTCTCCCCTGCAGTATACAGGTGCAATAAAGGGTAAAAAAGAGAGGGGGGGCACATAAATTTAGGCGCAGAGATATATTTAACAGCAGCTACGGGGTAAACACTAAGGTACAGTGTAATCCCTGGGTTATATAGCGCTGGGGTGTGTGCTGGCATACTCTCTCTCTGTCTCCCCAAAAGCCTTTGTGGGGTCCTGTCCTCAGTCAGAGCATTCCCTGTGTGTGTGCTGTGTGTCGGTACGCCTGTGTCGACATGTTTGATGAGGAAGGATACGTGGAGGCAGAACAAGTGCAGCTGAGTGTGGTGTCGCCGCCGACGGTGCCGACACCTGATTGGATGGATATGTGGAAGGTGTTAAATGATAATGTAAACTCCTTGCATAACAGATTGGATAAAACTGTAACCTTGGGACAGTCAGGGTCTCAACCCATGCCTGATCCTACAGCGCAGAGGCCCTCAGGGTCTCAAAAGCGCACACTATCCCAGATAGTTGACACAGATGTCGACACGGAATCTGACTCCAGTGTCGATGACGATGAGGCAAAGTTGCAGCCTAAAATGACTAAAGCCATCCGCTACATGATTGTAGCAATGAAGGATGTATTACACATTTCTGAGGAAAATCCTGTCCCTGACAAGAGGATTTATATGTATAGGGAGAAAAAGCATGAAGTGACTTTTCCCCTTTCACATGAATTAAATGAATTATGTGAAAAAGCGTGGGATTCCCCTGACAGGAAGGTGATAATTTCCAAGAGATTACTTATGGCGTATCCTTTCCCGCCAACGGACAGGTTACGCTGGGAATCCTCCCCTAGGGTAGACAAGGCGTTGACACGCTTGTCTAAGAAGGTGGCCCTGCCTTCTCAGGATACGGCCGCCCTAAAGGATCCTGCGGATAGAAAGCAGGAAGCTATCCTGAAGTCTGTTTATACACATTCTGGCACACTGCTGAGACCAGCAATTGCTTCGGCCTGGATGTGTAGTGCGGTAGCTGCATGGACGGATACTCTGTCTGAGGAGATAGATACCCTGGACAGGGACACTGTTCTACTGACCCTGGCACATATCAAGGACGTGGTCCTATATATGCGGGATGCCCAGAGGGACATTTGCCTGCTGGGCTCTAGAGTAAACGCAATGTCCATTTCTGCCAGAAGGGTCTTATGGACACGGCAATGGACAGGGGATACCGACTCTAAAAAAACACATGGAGGTTTTACCTTATAAGGGTGAGGAATTGTTTGGGGACGGTCTCTCGGACCTAGTTTCCACAGCTACGGCTGGGAAGTCAAATTTCTTGCCTTATGTCTCTCCACAGCCTAAGAAAGCACCGTATTACCAAATGCAGTCCTTTCGTTCTCAGAAGAGCAAGAAGGTCAGAGGTGCGTCCTTTCTTGCCAGAGGCAGGGGTAGAGGAAAAAAGCTGCACCATGCAGCTAGTTCCCAGGAACAAAAGTCTTCCCCGGCTTCCACTAAATCCACCGCATGACGCTGGGGCTCCACAGGCGGAGCCAGGAGCCGTGGGGGCGCGTCTCCGACATTTCAGCCACCAGTGGGTTCGCTCACAGGTGGATCCTTGGGCTATACAAATTGTGTCTCAGGGATACAAGCTGGAATTCGAGGTGACGACCCCTCACCGTTACCTAAAATCGGCTTCCAACTTCCCCCATGGAAAGGGAGATAGTGTTGGCGGCAATTCACAAACTTTTTCTCCAGCAGGTGGTGGTAGAGGTTCCCCCCCTTCAACGGGGAAGGGGCTACTATTCCACTATGTTTGTGGTACCGAAACCGGACGGTTCGGTCAGACCCATTTTAAATTTAAAATCCCTGAACATTTATCTGAAGAAATTCAAGTTCAAAATGGAATCGCTCAGAGCGGTCATTGCAAGCCTGGAAGAGGGGGATTTTATGGTGTCTCTGGACATCAAGGATGCTTACTTGCATGTCCCCATTTATCCGCCTCATCAGGAGTACCTCAGGTTTGTGGTATGGGACTGTCATTACCAATTCCAGACGTTGCCGTTTGGCCTGTCCACGGCACCGAGAGTTTTTACCAAGGTGATGGCGGAAATGATGGTGCTCCTTCGGAAGCAAGGGGTTACAATTATCCCATACTTGGACGATCTCCTCATAAAGGCGAGGTCCAGGGAGCAGTTGCTGATCAGCGTAGCACACTCTCAGGAAGTGTTGTGTCAGCACGGCTGGATTCTGAACATTCCAAAGTCGCAGCTGATTCCTGCGACGCGTCTGCCCTTCCTGGGCATGATTCTGGACACTGACCAGAAGAAGGTGTTTCTCCCGGAGGAGAAGGCTCAGGAGCTCGTGACTCTGGTCAGAGACCTCCTAAAGCCAAAACAGGTGTCGGTGCATCACTGCACACGAGTCCTGGGAAAGATGGTGGCGTCATACGAAGCCATTCCCTTCGGCAGGTTCCATGCGAGGATCTTTCAGTGGGATCTGCTGGACAAGTGGTCCGGATCGCATCTTCAGATGCATCAGATGATCACCCTGTCCCCCAGGGCCAGGGTGTCTCTTCTGTGGTGGCTACAAGGTGCTCACCTCCTCGAGGGCCGCAGATTCGGCATACAGGACTGGGTCCTGGTGACCACGGATGCAAGCCTCCGAGGGTGGGGGGCAGTCACTCAAGGAAGAAACTTCCAAGGGCTGTGGTCAAGTCAGGAGACTTGTCTGCACATAAATATCCTGGAGCTACGGGCCATATACAATGCCCTGAGTCAAGCGGAGCCTCTGCTTCGAGACCAACCAGTGCTGATTCAGTCAGACAACATCACGGCAGTCGCTCATGTAAACCGCCAGGGCGGCACAAGAAGCAGGGTGGCAATGGCGGAAGCCACCAGGATTCTTCGTTGGGCGGAGAATCACGTGCAAGCACTGTCAGCAGTGTTCATTCCGGGAGTGGACAACTGGGAAGCAGACTTCCTCAGCAGACACGACCTCCACCAATCGATGGGAACTGCCACAGGTGGACATGATGGCGTCCCGCCTCAACAAAAAATTAAAGAGCTATTGCGCCAGGTCAAGAGACCCTCAGGCGATAGCTGTGGACGCACTGGTGACACCGTGGGTATTCCAGTCGGTATATCTGTTTCCTCCTCTTCCTCTCATACCCAGGGTACTGAGAATCGTAAGAAAAAGAGGAGTGAGAACAATACTCATTGTTCCGGATTGGCCAAGAAGGACTTGGTACCCGGAACTGCAAGAAATGCTCACAGAGGACCCATGGCCTCTGCCTCTCAGACAGGACCTGTTGCAACAGGGGCCCTGTCTGTTCCAAGACTTACCGCGGCTGCGTTTGACGGCATGGCGGTTGAACGCCGGATCCTAGCAGAAAAGGGCATTCCGGATGCAGTTATTCCTACGCTGACAAAGGCTAGGAAGGACGTGACAGCAAAACATTATCACCGTATATGGCGAAAATATGTTGCTTGGTGTGAGGCCAGGAAGGCCCCTACAGAGGAATTCCAGCTGGGTCGATTCCTGCACTTCCTACAGTCAGGTGTGACTATGGGCCTAAAATTAGGGTCCATAAAGGTCCAGATTTCGGCCCTATCCATTTTCTTTCAAAAAGAACTGGCTTCGCTGCCTGAGGTTTAGACGTTTGTTAAGGGAGTGCTGCATATTCAGCCTCCTTTTGTGCCACCAGTGGCACCTTGGGATCTTAACGTGGTCTTGGGTTTCCTGAAATCCCACTGGTTTGAGCCACTTAAGACAGTGGAGCTAAAGTATCTCACGTGGAAAGTGGTCATGCTGTTGGCCTTGGCTTCAGCTAGACGTGTGTCAGAATTGGCGGCTTTGTCATGTAAAAGCCCCTATCTGGTTTTCCATATGGATAGGGCAGAATTGCGGACTCGTCCGCAGTTTCTGCCAAAGGTGGTGTCATCTTTTCATTTGAACCAACCCATTGTGGTGCCTGCGGCTACTCGTGACTTGGAGGATTCCAAGTTGCTTGATGTAGTCAGGGCTTTGAAGATCTATGTTGCCAGGACGGCTGGAGTCAGGAAAACTGACTCGCTGTTTATCCTGTATGCATCCAACAAGCTGGGTGCTCCTGCTTCAAAGCAAACCATTGCTCGCTGGATCTGTAACACGATTCAGCAGGCTCATTCTGCGGCTGGATTGCCGCATCCAAAATCAGTGAAAGCCCATTCCACAAGGAAGGTGGGCTCTTCTTGGGCGGCTGCCCGAGGGGTCTCGGCATTACAGCTTTGCCGAGCTGCTACTTGGTCAGGTTCAAACACATTTGCAAAATTCTACAAGTTTGATACCCTGGCTAAGGAGGACCTGGTGTTTGCCCATTCGGTGCTGCAGAGTCATCCGCACTCTCCCGCCCGTTTGGGAGCTTTGGTATAATCCCCATGGTCCTTACGGAGTCCCCAGCATCCACTAGGACGTTAGAGAAAATACGAATTTACTCACCGGTAATTCTATTTCTCGTAGTCCGTAGTGGATGCTGGGCGCCCGTCCCAAGTGCGGACTTTCTGCAATACGTGTATATAGTTATTGCTTAACAAAGGGTTATGGTTATGTAGCATCGGTTGAGTGATGCTCAGTTGTTGTTCATACTGTTAACTGGGTAAGTTTATCACAAGTTGTACAGTGTGATTGGTGTGGCTGGTATGAGTCTTACCCTGGATTCCAAAATCCTTTCCTTGTACTGTCAGCTCTTCCGGGCACAGTTTCCCTAACTGAGGTCTGGAGGAGGGGTATAGAGGGAGGAGCCAGTGCACACCAGATAGTACTGAATCTTTCTTTAGAGTGCCCAGTCTCCTGCGGAGCCCGTCTATTCCCCATGGTCCTTACGGAGTCCCCAGCATCCACTACGGACTACGAGAAATAGAATTACCGGTGAGTAAATTCTTATTTTTAACAAAAGCAGTTGCATTTTCCACTCCAGGCCAACATACTGTATGCAAACTTTGTCATAGAACTCCAAAGAGCACCGATGGTTCCATAAGGTCCGAGCAAGAGAGGAGTGGTATTCAGCATGCCGCCTGTTGGGTTCCCGGCGCTCAGTATACCGGCGCCGGAATCCCGACACCCGGCATACCGACAATTATTCTCCCTCTTGGGGGTCCACGACCCCCCTGGAGGGAGAATAAATAGTGTAGCGCGCCACCGTGCTCGCAAAGGGGCTCATTTGCGCTCGCCCAGCTGTCGGTATGCCGGCGGTTGGGATCCCGGCGCCGTTATGCTGTCCGTCGGGATCCTGGCCGTCGGCATACCATACTACACTCCAAGAGAGAAGTGAGGAAATAAACAATTTGATCTGCAGCCTTTCGCAATCTGTGGCTCTCCAGCTGTTGTGGAACTACAATTTGCAGCATGCACTAGTCGCCTAGGCTTGTTGTTCTACAACAGCTGGTCAGCCACGGCTCATTCACATCTTGTCCAGAAAAGAATTCTGATGTATTTTTTTTATGAGGTGAGTTCTTACATAAAGGCTGCTGTTTAATATAAGTGACCAGATTCAAAACTGCATGCAATAGCCATGTTCACATATTTGAGCGCCTATTTGCAACTGCGCTTGCGCAAATATTCCTAGAAACTGGTACGGAACATGCATTACACAAAGGTGTGGTTGCTATGGAAACGCGGGATACCAGAATGGTGATGAGCGGTGACTAGGCTGAAAATGTGATGTGAAATGTGATGGGAGGTGACCAGACTGTGGGGAGGGGGGTTAGGTTTAGCCACCCCAGGGGAGGGTTAGGTTTAGGCTGCGGGAAAGGGGGGGCGGGGATTAGATTTAGGCGCCACCTGGGAGGGATAGGTTTAGGCTGCGGGGAGTGAGCAATAGTGTTAGGGAGTCATTGGGGTAAGGTAAGCAGGCACCATTTGTTCAGTGCAGTAACTAGACATTTTAGCGCTGTGTGTAAGAAACAGCATTGACGCCCCCCATATTTAAAATAATGTCAGTATGTGTTAAAAATATAGGTGTATGTCCACAAAATAATACCAATTCATATTACGCTATACAGTAGTCTCCATTATTCAAATTACGCTGCACAGTAGTGCCATTTACACACATTATACCAGGTAGAGCCCCCTTTTACACATTATGCCAGATAGAGCCCCTGTCACACATTGCACCAGGTAGAGCCCCATTTTGCACATTATGACAGGTAGAGTCCCCTTTTACACATTATGCCAGGTAGAGTCCCTTATACACATTATGGCAGGTAGAGTCCCCTATACACATTACGCAAGGTAGTACCCCTTATACATGTTATGTCAGGTAGAGCCTTATACATTATGTCAGATAGAGCCTTATACATTATGTCAGATAGAGCCTTATACATTATATCAGGTAGAGCCTCTATACATTACAGTATGTCAGGTAAAGCCTTATACATTATGTCAGGTAGAGCCCCTTACAACCCCCCCACCCTTAGGGTGTAGTGTCCGTGTGAGCAGAGAGGGAGGTAGAGGCTGACTTACTTTACTTCCTCCTGCTGCTGTCCTTTCCCTCCCACGGCTGTCCAAGCGATGCGGCTCTTCACAGTGCACTGTGGGTGGGCTAGTGGGGGGGGGGGGGCACAGAATGGGAAGCAGGGAGGGGCTGAGCGTGATAACGGACATGATCTTCAGCTGCAGCACTGTCCGCTGCCCAGATACCTATGTTAGAAGTAGCTGGGCGCTGTAGCTAGCTGCAGACTAACAGTAAAAAATACGGCGGCGCAGCAGTGCGGGTGTTGCCAGCAATTCTGCGCCCACAGTGCCTTTGCGCTGTGGTCAAGGCACCGCTGGCACACACCTAGTTACGGACCTGCCATAGCTACATGATAGCTACATAAGATGTGACTGCTTAGAAAATTCTAATTCATTTTTCTAATTACTTTTGTTTTTCAATCTTCAAATTCAGTTTTTACATTTTTTTGTTTTACAATTTACTGTTTTTCAATTTACACAAACAAAACATTGGACAGGTTTATGTATTAAAAAAAAACCCATAAAAAATAGGATTTTAATAACATACCGGTAAAACCTTTTCTCGTAGTCCGTAGAAGATACTGGGGTTCCATTTAGTACCATGGGGTATAGACAGGTCCACTAGGAGCCATGGGCACTTTAAGAATTTGATAGTGTGGGCTGGCACCTCCCTCTATGCCCCTCCAACCAGACTCAGTCTAGGAAACTGTGCCCGAGGAGACGAACATACTTCGAGAGAAGGATATAGAAAAAAGAAAGTGGTGAGATTACGAACCAGCACACAAAAAACAAGAGGAAAGCCATGCTAACCAAACTTGAAACCAGGAACAGCAACCGCTGAACCAAACAACATTACTGAACCAAGTAACAGTGCAGGAAGAACGAAGCACCGGGCGGGTGCCCAGTATCCCCTACAGACTACGAGAAAAGGATTTACCGGTAGGTAATTAAAATCCTATTTTCTCTTACGACCTAGAGGATACTGGGAATCCATTTAGTACCATGGGAAAGTACCAAAGTTCCCAAACCGGGTGGGAGAGTGTTAAGTTTCCTGCAGAACTGATTGACCAAACTGAAGGTCCTCAGAGGCCAAAGTATCGAACTTGCAAAACTTTGCATACGTGTTTGAACCTGACCAAGTAGCTGCTCGGCAGAGCTGTAAAGCCGAGATGCCCTGGGCAGCCGCCCAAGAAGAACCCACCAACCTAGCCGAGTGGGCCTGAACAGATTTCGGAACTGACAAGCCTGCCGTGGAATAAGCATGCTGGATAGTGAGCTTGATCCAGCGTGCAATGGACTGCTTTGAAGCAGGACACCCAATCTTATTGGGATCATAGAGAAAGAAGGACACCACCTTAGGAAGGAATTGCTGATGAGTTCTGAGTTCAGCTCTGTCCTCATGGAAAATGAAGTAGGGGCTCTTGTGAGACAACGCCCCTAGCTCCGACACACGTCTCGCTGAAGCCAAGGCCAACAGTGTGACTGTCTTCCACGTAAGATACTTAACCTCTACCTCCTGTAATGGTTCAAACTAGTGATGAGCGGGTTCGGTTCCTCGGAATCCGAACCCCCCCGAACTTCACCCAATTTACACGGTTCCGAGGCAGATTCGAATCTTCCCGCCTTGCTCGGTTAACCCGAGCGCGCCCGAACGTCATCATCCCGCTGTCGGATTCTCGCGAGATTCGGATTCTATATAAGTAGCCGCACGTCGCCGCCATTTTTCACTCGTGCATTGGAAATGATAGTGAGAGGACGTGGCTGGCGTCCTCTCAGTTTTATTCAGGTGGCTGCAAATATCTGTGCTCACTGCTTTATTGTGGGGACTGGGGACCAGCAGTATTATATAGGAGGAGTACAGTGCAGAGTTTTGCTGACCAGTGACCACCAGTATTATACGTTCTCTGCCTGAAAAACGCTCCATATCTGTGCTCAGTGTGCTGCATATATCTGTGCTCGCACTGCTTTATTGTGGGGACTGGGGACCACCAGTATTATATAGGAGGAGTACAGTGCAGAGTTTTGCTGACCAGTGACCAGTGACCACCAGTATTATTCGTTCTCTGCCTGAAAAACGCTCCATATCTGTGCTGCATTGTAGTATATAGTAGGAGTACAGTGCATAATTTTGCTGACCACCAGTATATAATATATAGCAGTACGGTACAGTAGGCCACTGCTCTACCTACCTCTGTGTCGTCAAGTATACTATCCATCCATACCTGTGGTGCATTTCAGTTTTGCACAGTTTGCTGACCACCAGTATACAATATATAGCAGTACGGTACAGTAGGCCACTGCTCTACCTACCTCTGTGTCGTCAAGTATACTATCCATCCATACCTGTGGTGCACTTCAGTTTTGCACAGTTTGCTGACCACCAGTATATAATATATAGCAGTACGGTACAGAAGGCCACTGCTCTACCTAGCTCTGTGTCGTCAAGTATACTATCCATCCATACCTGTGGTGCATTTCAGTTTTGCACAGTTTGCTGACCACCAGTATATAATATATAGCATTACGGTACAGTAGGCCACTGCTCTACCTACCTCTGTGTCGTCAAGTATACTATCCATCCATACCTGTGGTGCATTTCAATTGTGCGCAGTATACATAGTAGTAGGCCATTGCTATTGATACTGGCATATAATTCCACACATTAAAAAATGGAGAACAAAAATGTGGAGGGTAAAATAGGGAAAGATCAAGATCCACTTCCACCTCGTACTGAAGCTGCTGCCACTAGTCATGGCCGAGACGATGAAATGCCATCAACGTCGTCTGCCAAGGCCGATGCCCAATGTCATAGTAGAGAGCATGTAAAATAAAAAAAACAAAAGTTCAGTAAAATGACCCAAAAATCTAAATTAAAAGCGTCTGAGGAGAAGCGTAAACTTGCCAATATGCCATTTACAACACGGAGTGGCAAGGAACGGCTGAGGCCCTGGCCTATGTTCATGGCTAGTGGTTCAGCTTCACATGAGGATGGAAGCACTCATCCTCTCGCTAGAAAATTGCAGTGCCACTCCTAGATGGGCCAGGTGTTTGTGTCGGCCACTTGGGTCGCTTAGCTTAGTCACACAGCTACCTCATTGCGCCTCTTTTTTTCTTTGCATCATGTGCTGTTTGGGGACTATTTTTTTGAAGTGCCATCCTGTCTGACACTGCAGTGCCACTCCTAGATGGGCCAGGTGTTTGTGTCGGCCACTTGGGTCGCTTAGCTTAGTCACACAGCTACCTCATTGCGCCTCTTTTTTTCTTTGCTTCATGTGCTGTTTGGGGACTATTTTTTTGAAGTGCCATCCTGTCTGACACTGCAGTACCACTCCTAGATGGGCCAGGTGTTTGTGTCGGCCACTTGGGTCGCTTAGCTTAGTCACACAGCTACCTCATTGCGCCTCTTTTTTTCTTTGCATCATGTGCTGTTTGGGGACTATTTTTTTGAAGTGCCATCGTGTCTGACACTGCAGTGCCACTCCTAGATGGGCCAGGTGTTTGTGTCGGCCACTTGGGTCGCTTAGCTTAGTCATCCAGCGACCTCAGTGCAAATTTTAGGACTATAAATAATATTGTGAGGTGTGAGGTGTTCAGAATAGACTGGAAATGAGTGGAAATTATGGTTATTGAGGTTAATAATACTATGGGATCAAAATGACCCCCAAATTCTTTGATTCAAGCTGTTTTTGAGGGGGTTTTGTAAAAAAACACCCGAATCCAAAACACACCCGAATCCGACAAAAATTTTTCAGGGAGGTTTTGCCAAAACGCGTCCGAATCCAAAACACGGCCGCGGAACCGAATCCAAAACCAAAACAAAAAACCCGAAGAATGTCCGGTGCACATCACTACTTCAAACCAGTCCGATTGGAGGAACTGCAGCACCAAATTGAGATTCCAAGGTGCCGTAGGAGGCACAAAGGGAGGTTGGATGTGTTCTTCCTTTCAAGAATGTCTGGACCTCAGGAAGAGAAGCCAATTGTTTCTAAAAGAAATCTGGACTTTTATTGAGCCCAGCGTAGGCCCACATCCACACCCGACTGCAGAAAAACCAGGAATCATCCCAGATGAAATTCCACCGCAGAATATTTTCTGCTCTCACACCAAGAGACGTATTTCTTCCAAATACGGTGGTAATGTTTAGACGATACCCCCTTCCTGGCTTCAATCATAGTTGGGATGACTTTGTCAGGGATGCCTCTTCCAGCAAGAATCAGCCGTTCAACTTGAATCCTGGGATGCGCTTCCCTCATCACAGCGGCGGAGGGCAGCCTATGTGGAAGGAGAGGGACAGCAGCAGCAGCGCCTCCACCAATGACACTGCGCTGCTTCGGCTCCCTCCTTCTTCTCCCCTGCCCGGGATCATCATCTGCCATCAAGCTGCACTGAGGAGCCTGACTGCCAGCGGAGACAGTAAGTATAATATTTTCTTTCTTCTATCTATCTATCTATCTATCTATCTATCTATCTATCTATCTATCTATCTATCTATCTATCTATATATTCTGGCTGTCTGCCGTAATGTGTAAAAAGGGGACACTGTCTGCCGTAATGTGTAAAAAGGGGACTCTGTCTGCCGTAATGTGTAAAAAGGGGGACACTGTCTGCCATAATGTGTAAAAAAAGGGGAACTGTCTGCCGTAATGTGTAAAAAAGGGGACTCTGCCGTAATGTGTAAAAAGGGGGCGGTCTGCCGTAATGTGTAAAAAAAGGGGATCTGTCTGCCGTAATGTGTAAAAAGGGGGCGGTCTGCCGTAATGTGTAAAAAAAGGGGAACTGTCTGCCGTAATGTGTAAAAAGGGGGACGCTGTCTGCCGTAATGTGTAAAAAAGGGGACGCTGTCTGCTGTAATGTGTAAAAAGGGGACTCTGTCTGCCGTAATGTGTAAAAAGGGGACGTTGTCTGCCGTAATGTTTAAAAAGAGGAATCTGTCCGCCGTAATGTGTAAAAGGGGCTCTACCTGGTGTAGTGGTGCTAATGTGCGGCGTAATTTGAATAATGGAGACTACTGTGCACCGTTATATGAATTGGTATTATTTTGTGGCCACACCCCTTCCCCACGATGCCAAGCCCCTATATTTTTTGCATGCGTCTACGGCGCGCACTGCCCCTGTTTTACATAGCGGGGGTCTCCAATGCCGTTTCTTGCACACAGCGCTAAAATGTCTAGGTACGGCACTGTTGCTAGGTATCCATTTCCCTATCTCTGAGCAGGTCCCCCTCACCAGATCCTCTCCAGGGGTGAGGGGGTGAACTTGGATGGGGGGGGGGGCAAAGCATTTTGTCGCACCTGGGCACACCGCTCGCTAGTTCCGCCACTGGACCCCAGCATACTAATGTTCGGGATGTCAGCAATCCAAGTGATGTTGGAGTTCTGGTGCCAGCATTTTGGCCATATGGGGATTTTGAGCGCCGGAATCCCAACCACCTGCACCCTGACCGCATCACCTGCAATTTGGTCGTTGCGCCAATAAAAATTCTAAATAATTTGAAAACACACCTGCTTGCAAGCAGTATCTCTTCAATACTTACTGTGTACAAACATATACTGTATAATTGTGCCTCACATGACAAAAATAAAGGTGGTCATTCCGAGTTGTTCGCTCGCAAGCTGCTTTTAGCAGCTTTGCACACGCTAAGCCGCCGCCTACTGGGAGTGAATCTTAGCATAGTAAAAATAAGAATTTACTTACCGATAATTCTATTTCTCGGAGTCCGTAGTGGATGCTGGGGTTCCTGAAAGGACCATGGGGAATAGCGGCTCCGCAGGAGACAGGGCACAAAAGTAAAGCTTTCCGATCAGGTGGTGTGCACTGGCTCCTCCCCCTATGACCCTCCTCCAAGCCAGTTAGGTACTGTGCCCGGACAAGCGTACACAATAAGGGAGGAATTTTGAATCCCGGGTAAGACTCATACCAGCCACACCAATCACACCGTACAACTTGTGATCTAAACCCAGTTAACAGTATGATAACAGCGGAGCCTCTGAAAAGATGGCTCACAACAATAATAACCCGATTTTTGTAACTATGTACAAGTATTGCAGATAATCCGCACTTGGGACGGGCGCCCAGCATCCACTACGGACTCCGAGAAATAGAATTATCGGTAAGTAAATTCTTATTTTCTCTATCGTCCTAGTGGATGCTGGGGTTCCTGAAAGGACCATGGGGATTATACCAAAGCTCCCAAACGGGCGGGAGAGTGCGGATGACTCTGCAGCACCGAATGAGAGAACTCCAGGTCCTCCTTAGCCAGGGTATCAAATTTGTAGGATTTTACAAACGTGTTTGCCCCTGACTAAATAACCGCTCGGCAAAGTTGTAAAGCCGAGACCCCTCGGGCAGCCGCCCAAGATGAGCCCACCTTCCTTGTGGAATGGGCATTTACATATTTTGGCTGTGGCAGGCCTGCCACAGAATGTGCAAGCTGAATTGTATTACACATCCAACTAGCAATAGTCTGCTTAAAAGCAAGAGCACCCAGTTTGTTGGGTGCATACAGGATAACAGCAAGTCAGTTTTCCTGACTCCAGCCGTCCTGGAACCTATATTTTCAGGGCCCTGACAACATCTAGCAACTTGGAGTCCTCCAAGTCCCTAGTAGGTGCAAGGCACCACAATAAGCTGGTTCAGGTGAAACACTGACACCACCTTAGTGAGAGAACTGGGGACGAGTCCGCAGCTCTGCCCTGTCCGAATGGACAAACAAATATGGGCTTTTTTGAGAAAAAAACCACCAATTTGACACTCGCCTGGTCCAGGCCAGGGCCAAGAACATGGTCACTTTTCATGTGAGATGCTTCAAATCCACAGATTTGACTGGTTTTAAACCAATGTGATTTGAAGAATCCCAGAACTACGTTGAGATCCCACAGTGCCACTGGAGGCACAAAAGAGGGTTGTATATGCAATACTCCCTTGACAAAGTTCTGGACTTCAGGAACTGAAGCCAATTCTTTCTGGAAGAAAATTGACAGGGCCGAAATTTGAACCTTAATGGACCCCAATTTGAGGCCCATAGACACTCCTGTTTGCAGGAAATGCAGGAATCGACCGAGTTGAAATTTCTTTGTGGGGCCTTCCTGGCCTCACACCACGCAACATATTTTCGCCACATGTGGTGATAATGTTGTGCGGTCACCTCCTTTCTGGCTTTGACCAGGGTAGGAATGACCTCTTCCGGAATGCCTTTGTCCCTTAGGATCCGGCGTTCCACCGCCATGCCAACAAACGCAGCTGCGGTAAGTCTTGGAACAGACATGGTACTTGCTGAAGCAAGTCCCTTCTTAGCGGCAGAGGCCATAAGACCTCTGTAAACATCTCTTGAAGTTCCGGGTACCAAGTCCTTCTTGGCCAACCGGAGCCATGAGTATAGTTCTTACTCCTCTACGTCTTATAATTCTCAGCACCTTAGGTATGAGAAGCAGAGGAGGGAACACATACACCGACTGGTACACCCACGGTGTTACCAGAACGTCCACAGCTATTGCCTGAGAGTCTCTTGACCTGGCGCAATACCTGTCCCGTTTTTTGTTCAGACGGGACGCCATCATGTCCACCTTTGGTATTTCCCAACGGTTTACAATCATGTGGAAAAAACTTCCCGATGAAGTTTCCACTCTCCCGGGTGGAGGTCGTGCCTGCTGAGGAAGTCTGCTTCCCAGTTTCCATTCCCGGGATGAAACACTGCTGACAGTGCTATCACATGATTTTCCGCCCAGCGAAAAGTCCTTGCAGTTTTTGCCATTGCCCTCCTGCTTCTTGTGTCGCCCTGTCTGTTTACGTGGGCGACTGCCGTGATGTTTTTCCCACTGGATCAATACCGGCTGACCTTGAAGCAGAGGTCTTGCTAAGCTTAGAGCATTATAAATTTACCCTTAGCTCCAGTATATTTATGTGGAGAAAAGTCTCCAGACTTGATCACACTCCCTGGAAATTTTTTCCTTGTGTGACTGCTCCCCAGCCTCTCGGGCTGGGCTCTGTGGTCACCAGCATCCAATCCTGAATGCCGAATCTGCGGCCCTCTAGAAGATGAGCACTCTATAACCACCACAGGAGAGACACCCTTGTCCTTGGATATAGGGTTATCCGCTGATGCATCTGAAGATGCGATCCGGACCATTTGTCCAGCAGATCCCACTGAAAAGTTCTTGCGTGAAATCTGCCGAATGGAATTGCTTCGTAGGAAGCCACCATTTTCTACCAGGACCCTTGTGCAATGATGCACTGTTTTTAGGAGGTTCCTGACTAGCTCGGATAACTCCCTGGCTTTCTCTTTCGGGAGAAACACCTTTTTCTGGACTGTGTCCAGAATCATCCCTAGGCACAGCAGACGTGTCGTCGGGATCAGCTGCGATTTTGGAATATTTAATCCACCCGTGCTGTTGTAGCAGTATCCGAGATAGTGCTACTCCTACCTCCAACTGTTCCCTGGACTATGCCCTTATCAGGAGATCGTCCAAGTAAGGGATAATTAAGACGCCTTTTCTTCGAAGAAGAATCATCATTTCGGCCATTACCTTAGTAAAGACCCGGGGTGCCGTGGACAATCCAAACGGCAGCGTCTGAAACTGATAGTGACAGTTCTGCACCACGAACCTGAGGTACCCTTAGTGAGAAGGGCAAATTTGGGACATAGAGGTAAGCATCCCTGATGTCCCGGGACACTATATAGTCCCCTTCTTCCTGTTCGTTATCACTGCTCTGAGTGACTCCATCTTGATTTGAACCTTTGTAAGTGTTCAAAAATTTTTTAGATTTAGAATAAGTCTCACCTAGCCTTCTGGCTTCAGTACCACAATATAGTGTGGAATAATACCCCTTTTCTTGTAGCAGGAGGGGTAATTTAATTATCACCTGCTGGGAATACAGCTTGTGAATTTTTTCCCATACTGCCTCCTTGTCGGAGGGAGACCTTGGTAAAGCAGACTTCAGGAGCCTGCGAAGGGGAAACGTCTCGACATTCCAATCTGTACCCCTGGGATACTACTTGTAGGATCCAGGGGTCCTGTACGGTCTCAGCGCCATGCTGAGAACTTGTCAGAAGCGGTGGAACGCTTCTGTTCCTGGGAATGGGCTGCCTGCTGCAGTCTTCTTCCCTTTCCTCTATCCCTGGGCAGATATGATCTTATAGGGACGAAAGGACTGAGGCTGAAAAGACGGTGTCTTTTTCTGCAGAGATGTGACTTAGGGTAAAAACGGTGGATTTTCCAGCAGTTGCCGTGGCCACCAGGTCCGATGGACCGACCCCAAATAACTCCTCTTCCTTTATACGGCAATACACCTTTGTGCCGTTTGGAATCTGCATCACCTGACCACTGTCGTGTCCATAACATCTTCTGGCAGTTATGGACATCGCATTTACTCTTGATGCCAGAGTGCAAATATCCCTCTGTGCATCTCGCATATATAGAAATGCATCCTTTAAATGCTCTATAGTCAATAAAATACTGTCCCTGTCAAGGGTATCAATATTTTTAGTCAGGGAATCCGACCAAGCCACCCCAGCTCTGCACATCCAGGCTGAGGCGATCGCTGGTCGCAGTATAACACCAGTATGTGTGTATATACTTTTTATGATATTTTCCAGCCTCCTGTCAGCTGGTCCTTGAGGACGGCCCTATCTATAGACGGTACCGCCACTTGTTTTGATAAGCGTGTGAGCGCCTTATCCACCCTAAGGGGTGTTTCCCAACGCGCCCTAACTTCTGGCGGGAAAGGGTATACCGCCCATAATTTTCTATCGGGGGGAACCCACGCATCATCACACACTTTATTTAATTTATCTGATTCAGGAAAAACTATGGTAGTTTTTTCACATCCCACATAATACCCTCTTTTGTGGTACTTGTAGTATCAGAAATATGTAACACCTCCTTCATTGCCTTTAACGTGTGGCCCTAATAAGGAATACGTTTGTTTATTCACCGTCGACACTGGATTCAGTGTCCCTGTCTGTGTCTGTGTCGACCGACTAAAGTAAACGGGCGTTTTAAAACCCCTGACGGTGTTTTTGAGACGTCTGGACCGGTACTAATTGTTTGTCGGCCGTCTCATGTCGTCAACCGACCTTGCAGCGTGTTGACATTATCACGTAATTCCTTAAATAAGCCATCCATTCCGGTGTCGACTCCCTAGAGAGTGACATCACCATTACAGGCAATTGCTCCGCCTCCTCACCAACATCGTCCTCCTACATGTCGACACACACGTACCGACACACAGCACACACACAGGGAATGCTCTGATAGAGGACAGGACCCACTAGCCCTTTGGAGAGACAGAGGGAGAGTTTGCCAGCACACACCAAAAACGCTATAATTATATAGGGACAACCTTATATAAGTGTTTTCCCTTATAGCATCTTTTTTATATATTTCTAACGCCAAATTAGTGCCCCCCCTCTCTGTTTTAACCCTGTTTCTGTAGTGCAGTGCAGGGGAGAGCCTGGGAGCCTTCCCTCCAGCCTTTCTGTGAGGGAAAATGGCGCTGTGTGCTGAGGAGATAGGCCCCGCCCCTTTTTCGGCGGCCTCGTCTCCCGCTCTTAACGGAGTCTGGCAGGGGTTAAATATCTCCATATAGCCTCCGGAGGCTATATGTGAGGTATTTTTAGCCAAAATAGGTTTTCATTTGCCTCCCAGGGCGCCCCCCTCCCAGCGCCCTGCACCCTCAGTGACTGCCGTGTGAAGTGTGCTGAGAGGAAAATGGCGCACAGCTGCAGTGCTGTGCGCTACCTTTAGAAGACTGAGGAGTCTTCTGCCGCCGATTCTGGACCTCTTCTTATTTCAGCATCTGCAAGGGGGCCGGCGGCAAGGCTCCGGTGACCATCCAGGCTGTACCTGTGATCGTCCCTCTGGAGCTGATGTCCAGTAGCCAAGATGCCAATCCATCCTGCACGCAGGTGAGTTCACTTCTTCTCCCCTAAGTCCCTCGTTGCAGTGATCCTGTTGCCAGCAGGACTCACTGTAAAATAAAAAACCTAAGCTAAACTTTTCTAAGCAGCTCTTTAGGAGAGCCACCTAGATTGCACCCTTCTCGGCCGGGCACAAAAATCTAACTGGCTTGGAGGAGGGTCATAGGGGGAGGAGCCAGTGCACACCACCTGATCGGAAAGCTTTACTTTTGTGCCCTGTCTCCTGCGGAGCCGCTATTCCCCATGGTCCTTTCAGGAACCCCAGCATCCACTAGGACGATAGAGAAATTGCGAACGAAAGATTAGCACAATTGCGAATAGACACTTCTTAGCAGTTTCTGAGTAGCTCCAGACTTACTCGGCAACTGCGATCAGTTCAGTCAGTTTCGTTCCTGGTTTGACGTCACAAACACTCCCAGCGTTCGGCCAGACACTCCCCCGTTTCTACAGACACTCCCGCGTTTTTCCCAGAAACGGCAGCGTTTTTTCACACACACCCATAAAACGGCCTGTTTCCACCCAGAAACACCCACTTCCTGTCAATCACATTACGATCACCAGAACGAAGAAAAAACCTTGTAATGCCGTGAGTAAAATACCAATCTTCATAGCAAAATTACTTAGCGCAGTCGCACTGCGGACATTGCGCATGCGCATTAGCGACTAATCGCTCCGTTGCGAAAAAAATAACGAGCAATCAACTCGGAATGACCACCAAAGCTGCCAGACGTAGTACCTTGTCCCTGGACATACTGTAGCTGTCACTCTTCATTGAATGGCTCATGAAAAAAACACATCACGTGTATATTTAAGGGTACTTTTTGGCCTAATCCTTTAACCTACGAGCCTTTCCTATGACACAATCAAACTATGAGGGTCATTCCGACCCGTTTGCACGCAGCGGTTCTTCGCTGCGGTGCGAACGGGTCAGAAATGCGCATGCGCGGCGGACGCATTGCGCACGTGCGCCATTGCCTGGTGACGATCGTTGCCGGGCAACGACGCCAGCGGCGATCGCAAGAAGACGGACAGGCGGGAGGGGTTCCGGGGTGGATACTCACCGTTTTCCAGGCGTGGTGAGTCCAACGCAGGCGTGCTGAGGCGTTTGGAGGGCGGATTTCTGACATCAGGACCGGGACATTCATCGCTGGATCCGTCGCAATGGGTGAGTAACTGCAGCCGTGGTCTTGTTTTGCAGGAAACTTTTTTAGCATAGCAGGGCTGCACAAGCGTTCGCAGCCCTGCTATGCTAAAATACACTCCCCCATAGGCGGCGTCTAGTTGATCGCACCAGCAGCAAAAAGTTGCTACGTGCGATCAACTCGGATTGACCCCCTATGTGCGAAATGGTTTTAATTGTGATGTAAATGATAGTTTAGGAAAAAGGGGTTAGATAATATACAATTGGTAAGAGCTGAAGGGACCCAGATGGTCGCAGAAGCTTAGCACGTTAGTGACCTTTAACTTTCCACAACAGGATGTGCTTACGTTTTTATCAAGAAGACGCAGGGGAAATTGTGGGAACTTGGCCAGTCCAGCACAGTATTAGGGGTCCTTGGGATGACTACTTCCTGGCCTGTTCTAAGCTCTGTGTGGCCACTGTTATAGCAGCAAACACTTCATTCCTCCCACCAGAACATTTTCCCAACCCAAGCAGTAGATGAAACATTGATGATTCAGGCTATAAGTCACTGGCCGAGGTGGCAATCCAGTTAACAGTTAATAGCGACGTTGTTATTTTAATATGGGACATTTTTTTCGCTCCGCTGTGTTTTTCCTGCTAATGTAGGTTATACTGTATATGTACTGTAACACGCTTCTGAAAAATCAATGGCAGATGTGCTATGAGACGGAATGGCAGTTTTGCACATTCAGCTAATTATTGCTGTTTTTACACTGGATAATTAATCCGTATGGCCCAGATGTTGAGACCAACCTCACCGGTCATGTCGTCATAAACTGAGAACTTGGAAACATTTCCAGAAAAGCCCACAGGCTCCCAGAGCTGCTCGCCGAGTACAGTGAATGGAGACTTTGTTTGCTGCGGACGTTAAATCATCCATGTGTAAGCTGGATAGAATTGATGTCCCACGTGTGGGACCAGGGGGATCTTTTCGTTTTCTACTCCAACCAGGTTTAAAGGAGAATGTACTCTATTCATAAGTAAGAATAGGAACGTGGTTCAAAGTTTGCATTCATGTCCTTTTTTTATTTTTATATTAGTATATGGGTTGAGAATGAAATGCCAGGGTTTGGGATGTCAGCGGCCAGAAGACTGACCACGGCACCCCAATGAAGGGAATCCTGACTCGGGAAATGTAAGTATACTTACCTTCCCCCAATGCCCCCATGACCCTAACGCTCCCTACCTGCAGCCTAACCCTCCCCCCGCAGCCTTATCCTAACCCTCCCCAGGGTGCCAAAACCTAACCCCTGGCGACCGTAGCCTAAACCTAACCCTCTCTTTCCCGGAGCCTAACCCTAACCCTCCCCCCACAGCTTACACCTAACCTCACCCACCAACCCCCACAGCTTACCTCTCAAGCGGCCCTGATTGTGATCCTGCTGGTCAGGATTCCGGCGCCGGATAGTGAATCTTGTCGGGATGCCGGCATTCCAAGCAATGTCGGGATTCTGGCGTCAGCATTTTGACTGCCAGTATCCAGAGGGTATCCAGTCTATACGTCGACAGTAAAAAGGTTGACAATAGATAGTGGTCGATCTTTTCCATTTTTTTTACCTGTCAACCCAGTGTTGGACTGTGGCATAAAGGGCCCACCAGGAGGATGCTGCTGTACGGGCCCATGCTTAAAGGTGTAGCCAGGTTCCAGTGGGCGTGTGGCCAGCCACCACAGAGGTTTAGCTTACCGTTACATGTTCTGTGCCCCTTGGTAAATATATAATAAACCAAATTATTGTGAAGTAGAATGTAACATATGTATAATGCATAAATCCAGTTCACTAGGATAGTCTAGAACTTGATCCCTAGAGGAGGAGGAGGGCCCACAGGCAGTAGGGCCCACCGGTGGTTTCCCCTGTTCCCCTGTTGGCCAGTCCGACCCTGTGTCAACCTAATGACTCTGTCGACCTTTTTACCGTGTCAACCTTTTCCATATAGACCATATGGGGTCGCCCCTAATGATCCAGACCCATGTGTGGACTATAAGTAAGGAAGGCATTGCAGGTCTCTACTGAATTCCCATTTCCTGCACAGTTTATGAAACAAAAGGGTGTACTGCGACTTTTGAATCACCCTGTATAATAAAGCACGTAATGCCACGCTCTAAGATACAGTCTTAGCAGAATACTTGCAGCGTACAGCTATTTACATATACAACTTTATTAAGTAAATTGGCTAAAATGGTTCTCGCTCTCTATATTGTACTTCATGCTAAAAATGTCTTGCCCATAATTTGCTAATCTCCCAGAATGTCAGAGTTCACCCACACTGCTGGGAGCTTGTGTGTTATACCAGATCTACACAAATTACATAGACAGTCAATAGGTTGACCCATGCGGTCGACGTGCAAAAGGTCGACAAAGTGTAAAGGTCGACAGTGAAAAGGTCAACTGTGTCTAAGGTTGACAGGTACAAAAGATCAACAGGGTCGAGACAAAAAAGTCAACACAAGTTTCTTATTGTTTTTTATCCATTTCACAGTTTGTGACCACTGTCAGGACAAACGTAGACTCTCGTTGGCTCGCTGCGCTTGCCACATGTTACTGTTCCCAATCACAGTCCACGTGGATGGTAAATGCAGCAAAAGTTGGAAAAAAGTTGCAAAAAAAACAGTCTCAACCATTTGTGTGTTGACCCTTGTCATGTCGACATTTTGTACCTGTCAACCATAAACACAGTCAACCTTTTACCTGTCAACCCGTTGACCATGTGGACCTATTGCATATCGGCCATATGAGGTAAACCTATTGACTGACTAGACACTGAGGTAAATTTAATGAGGTGGGAGTTTTTTTAGAACTGGTGATGTTGCCCATAGCAACCAATCAGATTCTACTTAACATTTATCTAGCTGCTTCTAGAAGTTAATATATAGAATCTGATTGGTTGCTAAAAAACTCCCACCTTAGCAAATATACTCCTGTATATCTATATGCTGGAACCCCTGGGAGAACAGAGAAGACTCTCAGGTCCCCAGTAAAGTGGGCAGTCCAGGGGTTTGCTGGCCCAAACTGAATCTTCATAGTCATACCCTCTGCTGCATAATGCTATGGATTGTGGGATTGTGCAGAAGGTGGGCTGTGATTACGTGTTTTACAGTGCCATGCACCCGGACCTCACACCCGGACCTACCTCCCTGGTACCTCAATCAGCATACCAGTTTTCTCCCCCCACCTAGCTATCTAGAGTGGAGGTGAGAGAGGAAATGATACATGGCATGCACTTGTCAGCACAACCACATTGTCCAGCCCTACCAATCTCAGTGAGTCGCAGTGTCATCATGAGTCTGCCACTTTGTGTTTTAAAGCGGTGGACAGTGCATTATCATACAATTCATGCATGGCCAGTGCTAGGGTGTTTGGTGCCCCCTGCATATGATAAATATGCTCCCTCCCATACGTAATCAAGCGACAGCGTGTGCTGAAGGCATGCACTACAAAAAGTGGTGTGGCCTCACTAGGAAGGGGCGTGGCCACACAATAGTACCGCCAATTTGACTTACACCACACAGTAGCACAACCTTATTCACATTACACCGCATGTAGTGCCCATAATTCATACTGCACCACATACAGTAGTGTACCTTATTCACATTTTGCTACAGAGTAGTGCTCCTTACACTTAACACCAACAGTAGTAGTGCCACACATAATGCCCACAGTAGTAGTGCCCCTTAAACTTAACACCAACAGTAGTAGTGCCACACATAATGCCCACAGTAGTAGTGCCCCTTACACTTATGCCCACAGGAGGGGAAGGGAGAGAGGTAGGAGTGCAATTTACATAGGAGTTCAGCAAGAGACTGAAGAGCCGCGGGTCATCAAGCTGCCAATGCCGCTGCCAAAGGTGCACCATGGAGGAGGAGAGAGGAGGGAGGGAGCCAGAGGGACCTGACAAGGAAGTCATTCTTCGCACTGCCAATGCCGCTGCCTGTCATACAGTGTGACAGACGCAGGGGCAGCCAGCAGCAACAGCAGAGGAGCAGAGCGGGGAGAGCGCCTCTTCAGGCTGGCGCCTAGTCTGATGGAGAGGGTATAAGGGGGGGGGGGGGGAGAGTATAAATTAACTGGGCCCAGGTCTGATGGAGGGGCCCAGTCCCATGCCTCCTTTGATTTGGCCATGCCCCCTGAAAAGTACCTGGGCCTAGCCAGGCTCTCTACTGCCATAGCTGGGAGTGGGTGCTTCTCATGTGCTAGACACGCCCCCAAAGAGGTGTGGCCATGCCTCCTGCATGCTGTGGTCACACCCACTCCAGGGGTGTGGGGGGACCAGAAAGTTGTTGTACCGGGGCCCAGAATTTCTCTTGACAGCCCTGTATACAGGTCCTAGGCAAGATAATGAGACCCTCCACCCCCATCTCATCCATTTGAAAAAATATAACCAGTAGCCTAGGTTGCCTAATAGATGACCAGCCTGTGCCTCCTGTCAAGTTAGCACTCAATTATAAAACCACACTAATGTTAGACCCAATATATAGACTGCCATTGTTTAATATTTAATACTAGGTGCTTCATCGCGCCCTACGGGCGCTCTTCACACCGTCGCAAGGGGCTACGCCCCCTTAACCCTTGCATGCCTTTCTGGGGTTTAATATTTGTATTATATGGAGTATTACCTGCATTCCTTTGTTAGTTGTTAAATATTGCACAATGAAAGGGCGTGCGATGGTGAAGGAGGCGCAGCCCCTTGCGACAGCGTGAATAGCACCTGCAGGGCACGATGTACAGAATGTAGCGGGTGTGGAGGGGACTGCGGATGGTGTCTGTAGATGCTGCGGGTGGAGGGAGGCAGAAGTGGGGGTGGGGCCCGGATGGGGAAGGTTCGGGAGGTGCTGCGCGTGGGGGAGGGGCAGAGGAGTGGGGGATGCAGATGGGGGAGGGGTCCGGAGGCACTGAAGGTGGGGGAGGGGCAGGGGTGCCACGGGTGGGAGAGGGGCAGGTGTGGGGATGTTGTGGATGGATGAAGGGTTCCGGAGGTGCTGTTGGATGGGAAGGGACGGGAGTGCCGGGGGTTGGGTAGGGGACCGCAGGCACCATGGGTAGGGTAGGGGCAGGTACGGGTGTTGCGGCGGATGGGAAAGGAGGTCCGGAGGTGCTGCAGGTGGTGGAGGGGCAGGTGCGGGGGTGCCATTGGTGGGGGAGGGGTGGGTGAGGGGGGGACCGCTGATGGAGGAGGGTGTCTGCAGATGCTGCGGGTGGAGGGGAGCAGGTGTTGGGGGAGACATATAAGGGGGGTGAATGGTGGAAGGGGCCTGGAGGTGCTGTGGGTGGTGAAGGGGTGGAGGAGTGGGAGCCACGTGTGGTGTAGGGGGTCTGGAGGCACAGCATGTGGGGGAGGGGTGGAGTGCCGCATGTGGTGGAGGGGAAGGTGCGGAGGTGTGGTGCATTGGGGAGAGGTCTGGAGGCGCTGCGGGTACTGTACATGCCATAAAAGGTAGTTGGAGGGTATGCAGTAACAGAGCCAGGACAGGGGTGACAGGGTCAGTACAGGGTTGACGGGGCCAGGACAGGGGTGACGGGGCCAGGACAGGGGTGACGGGGCCAGGACAGAAATGATAGGGACAGGATAAGGGTGACAGGGCCAGGATAAGGGTGAAAGGGCCAGGATAAGGGTGGCAGGGCAAGGCCAGGGGTGACAGGGACATGACAGAACACAGGGCACGGGAGAGATTGGTATTAGGGACAAAACAGTGGTGACAGACAGATGTGTCTTACCGGAGTCACTGCTGCTGGCTGCTGCTGTTCCACTCCAACCTGTTGGGATCTGCTGCTGCTGGGGACTTGGCATGGCTGACTCTCTCAGGCTGGAGTCCTGCTTCCTCTGCCCGTCCGCATCCCTCCCCCCCTCCTCAGTCACACACCGCAGACCTCGCGCAGCTGCCGGGCACTGTGGTAAGGTGAGACTGGAAATGACTGGTTAGCCCCCAGGAGATGCTGCGGCTGGAGGGAGGAGGGGGTCATAGCATGCACGTGGCGCGGACCTCACGGCTTCCGGGCACTGTGGTAAGGGGAGACTGGGAGTGACTGGTTAGCTCCCAGGAGACGCTGCGGCTGGAGGGAGGAGTGGGTCAGAGCCTGCAAGCAGCTCGGATTTCTGCAGCGCTACCCGCCAGCTAAAGTGTGTGAATGAGCTGGGCGCACTCCACTGCGGGTGGCAGCGCTGCAGCTAGCGGTGGGGTTGCCGGGGCTGGAGATAACAGAGGCAGTATGGAACCTGCACAGCGGCAGGTGCCCCACTAAACTGCAGCTAAGAAGCGTGGAGTGTGCCAGAAAGTGACGCTCCTCCGCATCAGAGAGACCCTGCTGAGTATGCCGATGTGGGGGGTCAAGCACATAGTGAGCCGGTGCCCGTCTGTCTGTATGACATACCCCTCACACACCCCCATACCTCCCAAATGTCCCCATTTTTTGGGGTCTGTCCCGCTGTCCCACCCGCGGGTCGCAGTGTCCGGCGGTGGGGGGGGGGGGGCAGTTGGAAAGCTCCTGTACTCGCTGTTCTGCTTAGCAGAGCAGCGGTGAATAGTGGAGACAGAGGGAGAGGGGGCATCAGGGGGTACGGATTAATGGGGGGGTTCCAGCAGCAGAGCCGGATTAAGGTGGGGGGGGGCAGGGGATACGTACCGTTGGCCCCACAGTTTTAGGGGACCCCCCGGCTGGAGTAGCTCTGTCCCAGCTCAGAAGCTACCCCCCCCCCCCCCCCGTCCTGCCAGCAACAGCGGCAGCATTGTGCTACAGTCAGCACACGCTGCTGCATATTGGCAGGTCTGTGGTGTTGCAGGGAGGCAGCAGTCTCCCTGCTTTCTTCTGCCTGTGCGAGTGTGTAGGGGGGGAGCGACCACCTCCTCTGGATTTAGCCCTAGCTGAGGGGCCAAAATCCCATCAAAAAAATAAAAATATAAATCGAAATTTGCATAAGGGGGCGTGGCCGCACGGGCCGCGATTATGCCACGCCCCCAACCCACAGCAGGCACAGCAATGAGATAGGGCTCCCCTGTCACATGTGCCCTGGGCCCCCCGGACTCATAATCAGCCCCTGGGAGCATGCCAGCAGCTCACAGAGCGCTGGGCATGCTCCCTCACTGACGAAAACGGGGACCCTCCCGTGAAGCCACGCCGCCTTTTCGCAGAGTGTGTGTGTGTCCCTCCTTCTTCCTGGAGAAAGCTCCTGCAGAAAGCTGGGAGGTCTGCACCCCTGCCTGTGCCATGCCCAATGCCCATGCTATCTGCTTCTGCTCCTAGTCTCCTGTAGATTTGGCCAGATCTCTGTGACTCATTTGACTAACTCCGCCCACTGTTGTAACTCCGCCCAGCGTTAGCAAATGAATCACAAGGTCACAGAATAGGGCTATTATATAGGAGATTAGAATTGTCCTACTAGAGAAAATAAGAATTTACTTACCGATAATTCTATTTCTCGGAGTCCGTAGTGGATGCTGGGGTTCCTGAAAGGACCATGGGGAATAGCGGCTCCGCAGGAGACAGGGCACAAAAAGTAAAGCTTTAGGATCAGGTGGTGTGCACTGGCTCCTCCCCCTATGACCCTCCTCCAAGCCTCAGTTAGGATACTGTGCCCGGACGAGCGTACACAATAAGGAAGGATTTTGAATCCCGGGTAAGACTCATACCAGCCACACCAATCACACTGTACAACCTGTGATCTGAACCCAGTTAACAGTATGATAACAGCGGAGCCTCTGAAAAGATGGCTCACAACAATAATAACCCGATTTTTGTAACTATGTACAAGTATTGCAGATAATCCGCACTTGGGATGGGCGCCCAGCATCCACTACGGACTCCGAGAAATAGAATTATCGGTAAGTAAATTCTTATTTTCTCTATCGTCCTAGTGGATGCTGGGGTTCCTGAAAGGACCATGGGGATAATACCAAAGCTCCCAAACGGGCGGGAGAGTGCGGATGACTCTGCAGCACCGAATGAGAGAACTCCAGGTCCTCCTTAGCCAGGGTATCAAATTTGTAGGATTTTACCAACGTGTTTGCCCCTGACTAAATAGCCGCTCGGCAAAGTTGTAAAGCCGAGACCCCTCGGGCAGCCGCCCAAGATAAGCCCACCTTCCTTGTGGAATGGGCATTTACATATTTTGGCTGTGGCAGGCCTGCCACAGAATGTGCAAGCTGAATTGTATTACACATCCAACTAGCAATAGTCTGCTTAGAAGCAAGAGCACCCAGTTTGTTGGGTGCATACAGGATAACAGCAAGTCAGTTTTCCTGACTCCAGCCGTCCTGGAACCTATATTTACAGGGCCCTGACAACATCTAGCAACCTGGAGTCCTCCAAGTCCCTAGTAGGCGCAAGGCACCAAAATAAGCTGGTTCAGGTGAAACACTGACACCACCTTAGGGAGAGAACTGGGGACGAGTCCGCAGCTCTGCCCTGTCCAAATGGACAACCAGATATGGGCTTTTTTGAGAAAAAAAAACCACCAATTTGACACTCGCCTGGTCCAGGCCAGGGCCAAGAGCATGGTCACTTTTCATGTGAGATGCTTCAAATCCACAGATTTGACTGGTTTTAAACCAATGTGATTTGAGGAATCCCAGAACTACGTTGAGATCCCACAGTGCCACTGGAGGCACAAAAGGGGGTTGTATATGCAATACTCCCTTGACAAACTTCTGGACTTCAGGAACTGAAGCCACTTCTTTCTGGAAGAAAATCGACAGGGCCGAAATTTGAACCTTAATGGACCCCAATTTGAGGCCCATAGACACTCCTGTTTGCAGGAAATGCAGGAATCGACCGAGTTGATATTTCTTCGTGGGGCCTTTCTGGCCTCACACCACGCAACATATTTTTGCCACATGTGGTGATAATGTTGTGCGGTCACCTCCTTTCTGGCTTTGACCAGGGTAGGAATGACCTCTTCCGGAATGCCTTTTTCCCTTAGGATCCGGCGTTCCACCGCCATGCCGTCAAACGCAGCTGCGGTAAGTCTTGGAACAGACATGGTACTTGCTGAAACAAGTCCCTTCTTAGCGGCAGAGGCCATAAGTCCTCTGTGAGCATCTCTTGAAGTTCCGGGTACCAAGTCCTTCTTGGCCAATCCGGAGCCATGAGTATAGTTCTTACTCCTCTACGTCTTATAAGTCTCAGTACCTTAGGTATGAGAAGCAGAGGATGGAACACATACACCGACTGGTACATCCATGGTGTTACCAGAACGTCCACAGCTATTGCCTAAGGGTCTCTTAACCTGGCGCAATACCTGTCCCGTTTTTTGTTCAGACGGGACGCCATCATGTCCACCTTTGGTATTTCCCAACGGTTTACAATCATGTGGAAAACTTCCCGATGAAGTTTCCACTCTGCCGGGTGGAGGTCGTGCCTGCTGAGGAAGTCTGCTTCCCAGTTTCCATTCCCGGAATGAAACACTGCTGACAGTGCTATCACATGATTTTCCGCCCAGCGAAAAGTCCTTGCAGTTTTTGCCATTGCCCTCCTGCTTCTTGTGCCGCCCTGTCTATTTACGTGGGCGACTGCCGTGATGTTTTTCCCACTGGATCAATACCGGCTGACCTTGAAGCAGAGGTCTTGCTAAGCTTAGAGTATTATAAATTTACCCTTAGCTCCAGTATATTTATGTGGAGAAAAGTCTCCAGACTTGATCACACTCCCTGGAAATTTTTTCCTTGTGTGACTGCTCCCCAGCCTCTCGGGCTGGCCTCCGTGGTCACCAGCATCCAATCCTGAATGCCGAATCTGCGGCCCTCTAGAAGATGAGCACTCTGTAACCACCACAGGAGAGACACCCTTGTCCTTGGATATAGGGTTATCCGCTGATGCATCTGAAGATGCGATCCGGACCATTTGTCCAGCAGATCCCACTGAAAAATTCTTGCGTGAAATCTGCCGAATGGAATTGCTTCGTAGGAAGTCACCATCTTTACCAGGACCCTTGTGCAATGATGCACTGATTTTAGGAGGTTCCTGACTAGCTCGGATAACTCCCTGGCTTTCTCTTCCGGGAGAAACACCTTTTTCTGGACTGTGTCCAGAATCATCCCTAGGCACAGCAGACTTGTCGTCGGGATCAGCTGCGATTTTGGAATATTTAGAATCCACCCGTGCTGTTGTAGCAGTATCCGAGATAGTGCTACTCCGACCTCCAACTGTTCCCTGGACTTTGCCCTTATCAGGAGATCGTCCAAGTAAGGGATAATTAAGACGCCTTTTCTTCGAAGAAGAATCATCATTTCGGCCATTACCTTGGTAAAGACCCGGGGTGCCGTGGACAATCCAAACGGCAGCGTCTGAAACTGATAGTGACAGTTCTGTACCACGAACCTGAGGTACCCTTAGTGAGAAGGGCAAATTTTGGACATGGAGGTAAGCATCCCTGATGTCTCGGGACACTATATAGTCCCCTTCTTCCTGGTTCGTTATCACTGCTCTGAGTGACTCCATCTTGATTTGAACCTTTGTAAGTGTTCCAATTTTTTTATTTTATTTTTTTATTTTATTTTTAGATTTAGAATAGGTCTCACCTAGCCTTCTGGCTTCAGTACCACAATATAATGTGGAATAATACCCCTTTTCTTGTTGTAGGAGGGGTAATTTGATTATCACCTGCTGGGAATACAGCTTGTGAATTGTTTCTCATACTGCCTCCTTGTCGGAGGGAGACCTTGGTAAACCAGACTTCAGGAGCCTGCGAAGGGGAAACGTCTCGACATTCCAATCTGTACCCCTGGGATACTACATGTAGGATCCAGGGGTCCTGTACGGTCCCAGCGTCATGCTGAGAGCTTGGCAGAAGCGGTGGAACGCTTCTGTTCCTGGGAATGGGCTGCCTGCTGCAGTCTTCTTCCCTTTCCTCTATCCCTGGGCAGATATGACTCTTATAGGGACGAAAGGACTGAGGCTGAAAAGACGGTGTCTTTTTCTGCAGAGATGTGACTTAGGGTAAAAACGGTGGATTTTCCAGCAGTTGCCGTGGCCACCAGGTCCGATGGACCGACCCCAAATAACTCCTCTTCCTTTATACGGCAATACACATTTGTGCCGTTTGGAATCTGCATCACCTGACCACTGTCGTGTCCATAAACATCTTCTGGCAGATATGGACATCGCACTTACTCTTGATGCCAGAGTGCAAATATCCCTCTGTGCATCTCGCATATATAGAAAATGCATCCTTTAAATGCTCTATAGTCAATAAAATACTGTCCCTGTCAAGGGTATCAATATTTTTAGTCAGGGAATCCGACCAAGCCACCCCAGCTCTGCACATCCAGGCTGAGGCGATCGCTGGTCGCAGTATAACACCAGTATGTGTGTATATACTTTTTATGATATTTTCCAGCCTCCTGTCAGCTGGCTCCTTGAGGACGGCCCTATCTATAGACGGTACCGCCACTTGTTTTGATAAGCGTGTGAGCGCCTTATCCACCCTAAGGGGTGTTTCCCAATGCGCCCTAACTTCTGGCGGGAAAGGGTATACCGCCCATAATTTTCTATCGGGGGGAACCCACGCATCATCACACACTTCATTTAATTTATCTGATTCAGGAAAAACTACGGTAGTTTTTTCACATCCCACATAATACCCTCTTTTGTGGTACTTGTAGTATCAGAAATATGTAACACCTCCTTCATTGCCTTTAACGTGTGGCCCTAATAAGGAATACGTTTGTTTATTCACCGTCGACACTGGATTCAGTGTCCGTGTCTGTGTCTGTGTCGACCGACTAAAGTAAACGGGCGTTTTAAAACCCCTGACGGTGTTTCTGAGACGTCTGGACCGGTACTAATTGTTTGTCGGCTGTCTCATGTCGTCAACCGACCTTGCAGCGTGTTGACATTATCACGTAATTCCCTAAATATGCCATCCATTCCGGTGTCGACTCCCTAGAGAGTGACATCACCATTACAGGCAATTGCTCCGCCTCCTCACCAACATCGTCCTCATACATGTCGACACACACGTACCGACACACAGCACACACACAGGGAATGCTCTGATAGAGGACAGGACCCACTAGCCCTTTGGAGAGACAGAGGGAGAGTTTGCCAGCACACACCAAAAACGCTATAATTATATAGGGACAACCTTATATAAGTGTTTTCCCTTATAGCATCTTTTATATATTTCTAACGCCAAATTAGTGCCCCCCCCTCTCTGTTTTAACCCTGTTTCTGTAGTGCAGTGCAGGGGAGAGCCTGGGAGCCTTCCCTCCAGCCTTTCTGTGAGGGAAAATGGCGCTGTGTGCTGAGGAGATAGGCCCCGCCCCTTTTTCGGCGGGCTCGTCTCCCGCTCTTTAATGGATTCTGGCAGGGGTTAAATATCTCCATATAGCCCCCGGAGGCTATATGTGAGGTATTTTTAGCCAAAAAAGGTTTTCATTTGCCTCCCAGGGCGCCCCCCTCCCAGCGCCCTGCACCCTCAGTGACTGCCGTGTGAAGTGTGCTGAGAGGAAATGGCGCACAGCTGCAGTGCTGTGCGCTACCTTAAGAAGACTGAGGAGTCTTCTGCCGCCGATTCTGGACCTCTTCTCGTTTCAGCATCTGCAAGGGGGCCGGCGGCGAGGCTCCGGTGACCATCCAGGCTGTACCTGTGATCGTCCCTCTGGAGCTAATGTCCAGTAGCCAAAGAAGCCAATCCATCCTGCACGCAGGTGAGTTCACTTCTTCTCCCCTAAGTCCCTCGTTGCAGTGATCCTGTTGCCAGCAGGACTCACTGTAAAATAAAAAACCTAAGCTAAACTTTTCTAAGCAGCTCTTTAGGAGAGCCACCTAGATTGCACCCTTCTCGGCCGGGCACAAAAATCTAACTGAGGCTTGGAGGAGGGTCATAGGGGGAGGAGCCAGTGCACACCACCTGATCCTAAAGCTTTACTTTTTGTGCCCTGTCTCCTGCGGAGCCGCTATTCCCCATGGTCCTTTCAGGAACCCCAGCATCCACTAGGACGATAGAGAAAGCACCACAAAGTAAGTGTTATTGCTGTTTCTCTAAGTGATATGAATGCTTTCATTATCAATAAGAGGAAAGAGCTTCTGCTGTCTTAGGGGGGTATTCAATTAGGTCCGTTTTTTTCGCGTAGGCAAAAAAAAAGGCACTTTTCATAATGTTTTTTAGGGCGAATGGGGATTCGCCCTATTCAATTGCAGGGCCGAAAAACATGTGGATCAGTGAACCCACGTGTTTTCTCTCCTTCGCCAGTGAAGACGCAGGCCATTTTCGCTGATTTTGAGGCATTTTTTCGCCAGTGCCTTTTCACAAAAAAAAAAGTGAAAAGCCATTGGCGAAAATGCCTAAAAAAATGGGTGAAAACGGGCCACAATTGAATATGCAGGGGGTGAATTCAAAAGCTCAGATCTAATTGAATGCCCACTTTTGTCTCTGCAATTTCAGAGATGGCAGTGGCGACACCCCAGGGCACCAGGTGTGTATGTGTGAATGGGGGGGGGGGGGGGGGGAGCACGACTACTTCGCCTCCAGCCGTATGGTGTGATCTTACACCCCTGTCATCATATGTATAAGATAAGCAGAATATATCCATTATTTGAAGAGCATTGTGCAACAAAGGAATTCTTAAAGCAAATCTCTGAATAGTGACATAACTCACAGCAATAAATAAAAGTCTGGATTTCTAGAGATTGATGCATACTTGCCTACCCTCCCGGAATGGCCGGGAGGCTCCCAAAAATCAGGTGACCCTCCCGGCCCCCCGAAAGGTGGGCAATCCTCCCGCTTTCCCCCTCGGCCGCCCACAGCAGTGAACAAGTAGGCGGGCCGAGGGGGTCAGATGACGCGATTCGCGCTGAATCGCGTCATCGTAGCTGCGCCCCCTGCTATGCAGCGCCTCGTTTCTCGGCACAGCACATCGGGGGGCGGAGTCACGATGACGCGACCCTGATGCAACGCCCCCGGACCGCCCATCTTGCTGCCGGCCACGCCCCCGAACCACCCGTCCTGCTGCCGGCCACGCCCCCCATTCACCTACAACGCTGCCTCCTCCCGGAGGAGGAGGCAGCAAAGTAGGTAAGCCTGGATTGATGTGACCTATAAAAGCTCAGAGATGCCACTAATACAATCACGTTACAAAGAAGTCCAGCTCTGTTTGTACTGGCGGCAAATGAGGATACGTCAGTGATACTTAGAGAGCTGCAGAATATATTGGGCCTAGTTCATGTATGGATGGAGTTGCACAGCCGCAAGGAAGCGGATCTGCAATTCTGTGTGATTAAATGCAGCAGGAGGAGCCTGTAGGAGATAGCCGCCTCCTGCATGCATCTGCCAGATCCAAGTGCTGCGTCTGAGAATGCGGTCTCACATCACCATCGCAACAATCGGTTGTAATTCCCAATGTTTTAGGCAGTCAGCCTAAGGTCCAGTGGCCCTCATTCTGAGTTGATTGCTAGCTGCTTTCGTTCGCAGCGCAGAGATTAGTTGAAAAAACTGCACTTCTGCGCATGCGTACGGGCCGCAGTACGCACGTGCGAAGTATTTTCACACAAAACTATGCAGTTTTACACAAGGTCGAGCGACGCTTTTCAGTCGCACTGCTGATCGTTGTGTGATTGACAGGAAGTGGGTGTTTCTGGCCGGAAACTGAGCGTTTACAGGGAGTGTGCTGAAAAACGCAGGCGTGCCAGATAAAAATGCAGGAGTGGCTGGGGAAACGGGGGAGTGGCTGGCCGAATGCAGGGCGTGTTTGTGACGTCAAACCAGGAACTAAACAGTCTGCAGTGATCGCAAGGTAGGAATACGTTTCGAGCTGCTCAGAAACTGCATGAAAATTTTTACGCACAGTTCTGTTAACCTTTTCGTTCACACTTCTGCTAAGCTAAGATACATTCCCAGAGGGCGGCGGCCTAGCGTTTGCACTGCTGCTAAAAGCAGCTAGCGAGCGATCAACTCGGAATGAGGGCCAGTAAGTCAGACTGTGTAGGACATGGAATGTGACCGAACAGCATAAACTCACCGTCTGGGCAACCAGCATGTCACTCAATGCATCACTGTGGCATGGAAGGGGTTAAGGTTTTTTGGGGGAGGAACGTAAGGAAGACGTTGCTGGTTTGTGACTAGCTGGACTGAAAATAGTGGCTGGTCTGACACACACACATAGGATTCAGATCCAGTTCATTCTGCCTCTTTTCAGTTTTTTCGTTGCCCACCCTCCCGCCCTGGGGAGAGGTTTTTGTTACCTCATTTGGGTTACTTGTGTCGGCTTTTGGTGGCCGGTTCACAATGGTTAGTTTAAATTAACTTAGTAGGTTAATGTTAGTAAGTTCGGGTGAACCTTTGAGGTAATTTTATACTTCTATAATTTATTTATGGGAACCACTGTACCAGCTGGGCCCATATGATATTTGGTAAACATATGTGGATATTGGGGCCGGTGGCCCAATTTTTTAGCCCGTAGGGGTGGAGTGTACCTCTGTCCTTACAAATGGTGTGGTGGTCAGGGGTAGTGGCAGAAGGTCGACCCCTGGCCATGGAGCTTGGATTTCCGATGTCAGGGATGGAGGCAGGAGGCCGACGCCGGAACATCTGGGGCAGAAGGCCCTCTAAAACATATGCTTGTTATTGTTCATTTTGTCATATAATTTTGATTTTCAGGAACTGTTCACCCATGTTAGGTTTATCATGCTTAACCGTTCTTTTCCCCGCCACCTTAGTTAGAGAGGGAATTCTGCATTTTAGTTTTAGAATTAATAGGCCTTCCTCTCAGTCTAAATAAAAAGCTGACCCCTTTCATGCCAAATTACGGTTGTTGTGTCTTTATTAGATAAGTGGGCTTGAGTGATGTGCGAATGCATCTGACGTGTAAAGTTTATGTGTCCGACAAAGCAGATCCTGGACCCAATACGTCTTCTAAATGAAGACGGCACGCCCCCATTTTGAAGAACGGTGCCGGGCGCCGCCCTCCAAATGCTGCATCATGTCAGTTATGCTGCGGCTGACAGGGGACTGTGAGCGATATCACACATGTGCGCCTGCACAGACCCCACACCATCGGATTTGTACATAAACCATCTGAATTAGGTCCATTTTAGCAATGGGACAGAGATGGGAATTTACCATGCGTCATTACTGCACCGCTACAGTCCTGAGTTACAGACCTCACGCTGCTTATGGGGTAGCTGGTGGGGCTTTGTTATAGAGATTGTGGAAATAATGTGTACACTGGTCAGAAGCAATAGCCAGCCCCATTCATGTAGGCACAGATACTCTGCAGCTGGAATCCTCCATCTTGGCTTCAGTGATGTCATTCATTATGACATCAGAATGGCCTATGGGAAGGCATAAAACCCAGCGCACAGGCCCACCAGTGGCATTTGTTCAGTTCCTGGATTGAACGCGCTACTTTTTGTTGTTACAAAACGAAGATTTTGGCAACGCGATGAGCCGAAGAGAACTGCGGCGACTTGTGAGTGACCAGATAGGATGGAGAGGGTATAGAGATGAAAGAGGCCAGGGAGAAGGGAATCAGAGGCTAAGAACACGCGCCTCTCAGAGGAGGGCATTAGAGCAGAGGGCTCGTTCCAGGAGTCCTGCACGTGACCAGAGGCCTGCGGCTGCACCATGGGGAGGAGGGAACATCCCTGAAGTTCTTCACAGCCTGCTAGCGAGCCTCAATGAGATCGGACCGCGTGACAGACTTCCATCCCGTAAATACAACCAAGGGGAACCCACAGACTCTTGCAGCATCTGTATTATAAACTACAGCAATGGGGACAGTCACTCAGCTTCCCTGTAACCACGTCTTCCATCATTCCTGCATTGCAGAGTGGGTACAGATTAGAGAGACCTGCCCTCTGTGCCGAAGCCCGTGCTTCCCACCATCCACATAGAGACCTCCCTGTACTATCGGCCCCATCTATTCCTCCATGCCTATGTCACAAAAACTGGGGATTAGGGCTACTGGCGACACCCCAAGGAAAAAATAAAGAGAGCTGGGGATTAGGGCTACTGGCGACACCCCAAGGAAAAAATAAAGAGAGCTGGGGATTAGGGCTACTGGCGACACCCCAAGGAAAAAATAAAGAGAGCTGGGGATTAGGGCTACTGGCGACACCCCAAGAAAAGAAAAGACGACACCGGGCGGCCACCTCATGGGGGTGTTGGAAGTGCTGCTAAACTGAGAATTATTTTTTTAATGCTGACAGTTACATCCGACTCATTGATCACATGATAACATTACCATGTAACCGGGGCAACGCCGGCACCTCAGCTGGTGACTATATACATGTAGTAGTTAGACACTATGGGCCTAATTCAGATCTGATCGCAGCAGCAATTTTGTTAGCTAATGGGCAAAACCAGGGTGGTCATTCCGAGTTGTTCGCTCTGTAATTTTCTTCGCATCGCAGCGATTTTCCGCTAATTGCGCATGCGCAATGTTCGCACTGCGACTGCGCCAAGTAAATTTGCTATGAAGTTTGGTATTTTACTCACGGCCTTACAAGGATTTTGCTTCGTTCTGGTGATCGTAATGTGATTGACAGGAAGTGGGTGTTTCTGGGCGGAAACTGGCCGTTTTATGGGAGTGTGTGAAAAAACGCTGCCGTTTCTGGGAAAAACGCAGGAGTGGCTGGAGAAACGGAGGAGTGTCTGGGCGAACGCTGGGAGTGTTTGTGACGTCAAACCAGGAACGAAACGGGCTGAGCTGATCGCAGTGTAGGAGTAAGTCTCGAGCTACTCAGAAACTGCTAAGAAATTTCTGGCCCTCATTCCGAGTTGTTCGCTCGGTATTTTTCATCGCATCGCAGTGAAAATCCGCTTAGTACGCATGCGCAATGTTCGCACTGCGACTGCGCCAAGTAACTTTACTATGAAGAAAGTATTTTTACTCACGGCTTTTTCTTCGCTCCGGCGATCGTAATGTGATTGACAGGAAATGGGTGTTACTGGGCGGAAACACGGCGTTTCAGGGGCGTGTGGCTGAAAACGCTACCGTTTCCGGAAAAAACGCAGGAGTGGCCGGAGAAACGGTGGGAGTGCCTGGGCGAACGCTGGGTGTGTTTGTGACGTCAACCAGGAACGACAAGCACTGAAATGATCGCACAGGCAGAGTAAGTCTGGAGCTACTCTGAAACTGCTAAGTAGTTAGTAATCGCAATATTGCGCATACATCGGTCGCAATTTTAAGAAGCTAAGATTCACTCCCAGTAGGCGGCGGCTTAGCGTGTGTAACTCTGCTAAATTCGCCTTGCGACCGATCAACTCGGAATGAGGGCCTTCTATTCACAATTATGAGAACCTTTCGTTCGCAATTCTGCTATGCTAAGATTCACTCCCAGTAGGCGGCGGCTTAGCGTGTGCAATGCTGCTAAAAGCAGCTAGCGAGCGAACAACTCGGAATAAGGGGCCCATGTGCACTACAGGGGGGGGGGGGCAGATATAATGGGTGTGGTATGCAAGGTCAACAGTAACTAGGTCGTCAGGGTCTCCAGGTCGACATGGTCTAGGTCGACAGGTCAAAAGGTCAACATGAGTTTTTTATGTTTCTTGGGTGTTGTTTTCTCCATACAGTGACTTAATACATAGACATACATTTTAATTATATGTTACAACGTAAACAATATAAACGATTCCTCAGAGTTATTTGGGAATCGGATCAAACTTTTTTCCATTTTTTCTTGTCAGCAATTTTATTTTGGGTTCTCTGATATTTTTTCTTTTTTTTTTATCTGAAACCTAAAAAATTAAATGTACATTTTTTTTTCTAAATCTTAATTTACTTTTTTTTTTAAAGGCTAAAGCTGGGTACACAAGGGAGAGGGGGGCAGCAGGACTCGGGACCCCTCAGAAAGGCCCGGGGTAAAGAGCTCCCCCTCTCAGCGCCACTGGGTACAGGGAGGCTGCTGCTTAGCAATAGCCCCTTCTGCCTGTGCGGTGTGATTGCTCTCCCCTCTGGATTTGTCTCTGGCTGAGGGGCACAGTGGCGCCCCCTGTACTGCTTCAAGGCGGTGAAAATACTTTCTTTTCACAAATGTATATAAGGGAACATGGCCATGCCTCCGTTCAATTAGGCCACACCCCCATAATGCTAAAAAGGGTTAGGTTTGGGCAGTAGGGATGGGAGGTTAGGTTTAGGCACCTCTGGGGGGTGGTTAGGTTCAGGCAGTAAAGGGGAAGTTAAGTTTAGGCTACAGGACCAGAGGGTTAGAGTTGGGGTGGAGGGGGAAATATCCTCTACTCAGGATTTTGTCCATCGGATCCCAGCATCGGTATTATGAACGCCGGTATCCCATGCGCCGGTCATCCATACTGATTCCATTGGGAGCTATAGCCGCTATCCTTGTAGCTTTGCTGTCTCAGCAATAATGACCTACCTGTCACTTCTCATTCTACTGCATATCCAACAGTAGCTACAGTATATTACCACCTCTGTACCAAAAAACGTATAGGCCAGGTAACAACTGGAAAAATTGCACCCCAGCATAGTTACTCAGTTTGTGCCTATTTATCTGCCTCATGTACACATAGGTTCATGCCCTCATTGCAGTTTTTGGAACAATCAACCAAAAAGTGGTCTATACAGTCAGTGGCGCCGAGAGAGGGTACAAATGAAATTACCTGGGCACAGGTCTGATGGAGGGGCCCAGTGGGGGCCCAGGCCCATGCCTTCTTTGATTTGGCCATGCCCCCTGAAAAGTACCTGGGCCCAGCCAGGCTCTCCACTGCCCTAGCTGGGAGGCATGCCATGCTCCTGTGAGTGGGTGCTTCTCATGTGCTAGACACGCCCTCAAAGAGGTGTGGCCATGCCTCCTGCATGCTGTGGTCACACCCCCTCCAGGGGGTTGGGGGGACCAGAAAGTTGTTATACCGGGGCCCAGGATTTCTCTTGGCAGCCCTGATGGCGCCTCCCTGCTTTGCAGAATCTTCTGAGCGGGTTGCACCGACTCTGAATTCATGTCATGTCCAACCCAACTTGTGGCAGGTAAGTACTCTGTACAAAATGCCTGCCCTCTCAGTTGTCCCAGAGGTCTCCCCCTACTTTGGGAGTCTCCAGGACATTCTGAGAGAGTAAGAAATATATCATGCCCTTGCACAGAAGATAATCAGGTTATGTTTATCCATTTATATTGAAGATACACCAGTTTTCAATTTTTCTATTACACAGACATTGGAATAATGTATGCTCTTAAAGATACAGTAAGTACTTTCACATTTACCATTACTAAACCAACATCCACAGTACAAACTACTGTAGGTAGATTTTTATAGATGGATAGACAGAATCCTTTTTTCATTATCAACATAGTTTGGTTGTCTCCCACCACCATCACCTAATAAAAATTGTTGGCCAGGACAACTGCCAAACAAATTTGGGTTTGCCCAACAATTACCACACTCTCTAGCATAATCCTAGGCTAGACATTCCTGCTCTCTTTGACTGCACCTTTTCTAGAAGCCTTAGCACTTACCACCAGTGGTGCAAGTACAACATTTTTCTTAGTGATACTGATAACACGCGTCCAAAAAAATAAGAATTTACTCACCGGTAATTCTATTTCTCGTAGTCCGTAGTGGATGCTGGGAACTCCGTAAGGACCATGGGGATAGCGGGCTCCGAAGGAGGCTGGGCACTCTAGAAAGAATTATGACTACCTGGTGTGCACTGGCTCCTCCCACTATGACCCTCCTCCAAGCCTCAGTTAGGACACTGTGCCCGGACGAGCTGACATAATAAGGAAGGATTTTGAATCCCGGGTAAGACTCATACCAGCCACACCCATCACACCGTACAACTCGTGATACTATATCCAGTTTTACAGCATGAAAACAACAGAGCCTCTCAACAGATGGCTCAACAATAACCCTTTAGTTAACAATAACTATTTACAAGTATTGCAGACAATCCGCACTTGGGATGGGCGCCCAGCATCCACTACGGACTACGAGAAATAGAATTACCGGTGAGTAAATTCTTATTTTCTCTGACGTCCTAGTGGATGCTGGGAACTCCGTAAGGACCATGGGGATTATACCAAAGCTCCCAAATGGGCGGGAGAGTGCGGATGACTCTGCAGCACCGAATGAGAGAACTCCAGGTCCTCCTCAGCCAGGGTATCAAATTTGTAGAATTTTGCAAACGTGTTTGCCCCTGACCAAGTAGCTGCTCGGCAAAGTTGTAAAGCCGAGACCCATCGGGCAGCCGCCCAAGATGAGCCCACCTTCCTTGTGGAATGGGCATTTACAGATTTTGGCTGTGGCAGGCCTGCCACAGAATGTGCAAGCTGAATTGTACTACAAATCCAGCGAGCAATAGTCTGCTTAGAAGCAGGAGCACCCAGCTTGTTGGGTGCATACAGGATAAACAGCGAGTCAGATTTTCTGACTCCAGCCGTCCTGGAAACATATATTTTCAGGGCCCTAACAACGTCTAGCAACTTGGAGTCCTCCAAGTCCCTAGTAGCCGCAGGCACCACAATAGGCTGGTTCAGGTGAAACGCTGACACCACCTTAGGGAGAAACTGTGGACGAGTCCTCAATTCTGCCCTATCCATATGGAAAATCCGATAAGGGCTTTTACATGATAAAGCCGCCAATTCTGACACTCGCCTGGCTGAAGCCAAGGCCAATAACATGACCACTTTCCACGTGAGATATTTCAGATCCACGGTTTTTAGTGGCTCAAACCAATGTGATTTTAAGAAACTCAACACCACGTTGAGATCCCAAGGTGCCACAGGAGGCACAAACGGGGGCTGAATATGCAGCACTCCTTTCACAAATGTCTGAACTTCAGGTACTGAAGCTAGTTCTTTTTGAAAGAAAATCGACAGAGCCGAGATCTGTACTTTAATGGAGCCTAGATTTAGGCCCATATTCTCTCCTGCTTGCAGGAAATGCAGAAATCGACCTAGTTGAAATTCCTCTGTTGGGGCCTTTTCGGCCTCGCACCATGCAACATATTTTCGCCATATGCGGTGATAATGATTTGCCGTAACATCTTTCCTGGCTTTAATAAGCGTAGGAATGACTTCCTCCGGAATTAGAGATGTGCACTTGAAATTTTTCGGGTTTTGTGTTTTGGTTTTGGGTTCGGTTCCGCGGCCGTGTTTTGGGTTCGACCGCGTTTTGGCAAAACCTCACCGAATTTTTTTTGTCGGATTCGGGTGTGTTTTGGATTCGGGTGTTTTTTTTAAAAAACACTAAAAAACAGCTTAAATCATAGAATTTGGGGGTCATTTTGATCCCAAAGTATTATTAACCTCAAAAACCATAATTTCCACTCATTTTCAGTCTATTCTGAATACCTCACACCTAACAATATTATTTTTGGTCCTAAAATTTGCACCTAGGTCGCTGGATGACTAAGCTAAGCGACCCTAGTGGCCGACACAAACACCGTGCCCATCTAGGAGTGGCACTGCAGTGTCACGCAGGATGGCCCTTCCAAAAAACCCTCCCCAAACAGCACATGACGCAAAGAAAAAAAGAGGCGCAATGAGGTAGCTGTGTGAGTAAGATAAGCGACCCTAGTGGCCGACACAAACACCGGGCCCATCTAGGAGTGGCACTGCAGTGTCACGCAGGATGGCCCTTCCAAAAAACCCTCCCCAAACAGCACATGACGCAAAGAAAAAAAGAGGCGCAATGAGGTAGCTGTGTGAGTAAGATAAGCGACCCTAGTGGCCGACACAAACACCGGGCCCATCTAGGAGTGGCACTGCAGTGTCACGCAGGATGGCCCTTCCAAAAAACCCTCCCCAAACAGCACATGACGCAAAGAAAAAAAGAGGCGCAATGAGGTAGCTGTGTGAGTAAGATAAGCGACCCTAGTGGCCGACACAAACACCGGGCCCATCTAGGAGTGGCACTGCAGTGTCACGCAGGATGGCCCTTCCAAAAAACCCTCCCAAAACAGCACATGACGCAAAGAAAAAAAGAGGCGCAATGAGGTAGCTGTGTGAGTAAGATAAGCGACCCTAGTGACCGACACAAACACCGTGCCCATCTAGGAGTGGCACTGCAGTGTCACGCAGGATGGCCCTTCCAAAAAACCCTCCCCAAACAGCACATGACGCAAAGAAAAAAAGAGGCGCAATGAGGTAGCTGTGTGAGTAAGATAAGCGACCCTAGTGGCCGACACAAACACCGTGCCCATCTAGGAGTGGCACTGCAGTGTCACGCAGGATGGCCCTTCCAAAAAACCCTCCCCAAACAGCACATGACGCAAAGAAAAAAAGAGGCGCAATGAGGTAGCTGTGTGAGTAAGATAAGCGACCCTAGTGGCCGACACAAACACCGGGCCCATCTAGGAGTGGCACTGCAGTGTCACGCAGGATGGCCCTTCCAAAAAACCCTCCCCAAACAGCACATGACGCAAAGAAAAAAAGAGGCGCAATGAGGTAGCTGTGTGAGTAAGATAAGCGACCCTAGTGGCCGACACAAACACCGTGCCCATCTAGGAGTGGCACTGCAGTGTCACGCAGGATGGCCCTTCCAAAAAACCCTCCCCAAACAGCACATGACGCAAAGAAAAAAAGAGGCGCAATGAGGTAGCTGTGTGAGTAAGATAAGCGACCCTAGTGGCCGACACAAACACCGGGCCCATCTAGGAGTGGCACTGCAGTGTCACGCAGGATGGCCCTTCCAAAAAACCCTCCCCAAACAGCACATGACGCAAAGAAAAAAAGAGGCGCAATGAGGTAGCTGTGTGAGTAAGATAAGCGACCCTAGTGGCCGACACAAACACCGTGCCCATCTAGGAGTGGCACTGCAGTGTCACGCAGGATGGCCCTTCCAAAAAACCCTCCCCAAACAGCACATGACGCAAAGAAAAAAAGAGGCGCAATGAGGTAGCTGTGTGAGTAAGATAAGCGACCCTAGTGGCCGACACAAACACCGGGCCCATCTAGGAGTGGCACTGCAGTGTCACGCAGGATGGCCCTTCCAAAAAACCCTCCCCAAACAGCACATGACGCAAAGAAAAAAAGAGGCGCAATGAGGTAGCTGTGTGAGTAAGATAAGCGACCCTAGTGGCCGACACAAACACCGTGCCCATCTAGGAGTGGCACTGCAGTGTCACGCAGGATGGCCCTTCCAAAAAACCCTCCCCAAACAGCACATGACGCAAAGAAAAAAAGAGGCGCAATGAGGTAGCTGTGTGAGTAAGATAAGCGACCCTAGTGGCCGACACAAACACCGGGCCCATCTAGGAGTGGCACTGCAGTGTCACGCAGGATGGCCCTTCCAAAAAACCCTCCCCAAACAGCACATGACGCAAAGAAAAAAAGAGGCGCAATGAGGTAGCTGTGTGAGTAAGATAAGCGACCCTAGTGGCCGACACAAACACCGTGCCCATCTAGGAGTGGCACTGCAGTGTCACGCAGGATGGCCCTTCCAAAAAACCCTCCCCAAACAGCACATGACGCAAAGAAAAAAAGAGGCGCAATGAGGTAGCTGTGTGAGTAAGATAAGCGACCCTAGTGGCCGACACAAACACCGGGCCCATCTAGGAGTGGCACTGCAGTGTCACGCAGGATGGCCCTTCCAAAAAACCCTCCCCAAACAGCACATGACGCAAAGAAAAAAAGAGGCGCAATGAGGTAGCTGTGTGAATAAGATAAGCGACCCTAGTGGCCGACACAAACACCGGGCCCATCTAGGAGTGGCACTGCAGTGTCACGCAGGATGGCCCTTCCAAAAAACATTCCACAAACAGCACATGACGCAAAGAAAAATTAAAGAAAAAAGAGGTGCAAGATGGAATTGTCCTTGGGCCCTCCCACCCACCCTTATGTTGTATAAACAGGACATGCACACTTTAACCAACCCATCATTTCAGTGACAGGGTCTGCCACACGACTGTGACTGAAATGACGGGTTGGTTTGGACCCCCACCAAAAAAGAAGCAATTAATCTCTCCTTGCACAAACTGGCTCTACAGAGGCAAGATGTCCACCTCATCATCATCCTCCGATATATCACCGTGTACATCCCCCTCCTCACAGATTATCAATTCGTCCCCACTGGAATCCACCATCTCAGCTCCCTGTGTACTTTGTGGAGGCAATTGCTGCTGGTCAATGTCTCCACGGAGGAATTGATTATAATTAATTTTAATGAACATCATCTTCTCCACATTTTCTGGATGTAACCTCGTACGCCGATTGCTGACAAGGTGAGCGGCGGCACTAAACACTCTTTCGGAGTACACACTTGTGGGAGGGCAACTTAGGTAGAATAAAGCCAGTTTGTGCAAGGGCCTCCAAATTGCCTCTTTTTCCTGCCAGTATAAGTACGGACTGTGTGACGTGCCTACTTGGATGCGGTCACTCATATAATCCTCCACCATTCTTTCAATGGTGAGAGAATCATATGCAGTGACAGTAGACGACATGTCCGTAATCGTTGTCAGGTCCTTCAGTCCGGACCAGATGTCAGCATCAGCAGTCGCTCCAGACTGCCCTGCATCACCGCCAGCGGGTGGGCTCGGAATTCTGAGCCTTTTCCTCGCACCCCCAGTTGCGGGAGAATGTGAAGGAGGAGATGTTGACAGGTCGCGTTCCGCTTGACTTGACAATTTTCTCACCAGCAGGTCTTTCAACCCCAGCAGACTTGTGTCTGCCGGAAAGAGAGATCCAAGGTAGGCTTTAAATCTAGGATCGAGCACGGTGGCCAAAATGTAGTGCTCTGATTTCAACAGATTGACCACCCGTGAATCCTTGTTAAGCAAATTAAGGGCTCCATCCACAAGTCCCACATGCCTAGCGGAATCGCTCCGTGTTAGCTCCTCCTTCAATGTCTCCAGCTTCTTCTGCAAAAGCCTGATGAGGGGAATGACCTGACTCAGGCTGGCAGTGTCTGAACTGACTTCACGTGTGGCAAGTTCAAAGGGCATCAGAACCTTGCACAACGTTGAAATCATTCTCCACTGCGCTTGAGACAAGTGCATTCCACCTCCTATATCGTGCTCAATTGTATAGGCTTGAATGGCCTTTTGCTGCTCCTCCAACCTCTGAAGCATATAGAGGGTTGAATTCCACCTCGTTACCACTTCTTGCTTCAGATGATGGCAGGGCAGGTTCAGTAGTTTTTGGTGGTGCTCCAGTCTTCTGTACGTGGTGCCTGTACGCCGAAAGTGTCCCGCAATTCTTCTGGCCACCGACAGCATCTCTTGCACGCCCCTGTCGTTTTTTAAAAAATTCTGCACCACCAAATTCAAGGTATGTGCAAAACATGGGACGTTCTGGAATTTGCCCATATTTAATGCACACACAATATTGCTGGCGTTGTCCGATGCCACAAATCCACAGGAGAGTCCAATTGGGGTAAGCCATTCCGCGATGATCTTCCTCAGTTGCCGTAAGAGGTTTTCAGCTGTGTGCGTATTCTGGAAAGCGGTGATACAAAGCGTAGCCTGCCTAGGAAAGAGTTGGCGTTTGCGAGATGCTGCTACTGGTGCCGCCGCTGCTGTTCTTGCGGCGGGAGTCCATACATCTACCCAGTGGGCTGTCACAGTCATATAGTCCTGACCCTGCCCTGCTCCACTTGTCCACATGTCCGTGGTTAAGTGGACATTGGGTACAGCTGCATTTTTTAGGACACTGGTGAGTCTTTTTCTGAGGTCTGTGTACATTTTCGGTATCGCCTGCCTAGAGAAGTGGAACCTAGATGGTATTTGGTAACGGGGGCACACTACCTCAAGAAATTGTGTAGTTCCCTGTGAACTAACGGCGGATACCGGACGCACGTCTAACACCAACATAGTTGTCAAGGCCTCAGTTATCCGCTTTGCAGCAGGATGACTGCTGTGATATTTCATCTTCCTCGCAAAGGACTGTTGGACAGTCAATTGCTTACTGGAAGTAGTACAAGTGGTCTTCCGACTTCCCCTCTGGGATGACCATCGACTCCCAGCAGCAACAACAGCAGCGCCAGCAGCAGTAGGCGTTACACGCAAGGATGCATCGGAGGAATCCCAGGCAGGAGAGGAATCGTCAGAATTGCCAGTGACATGGCCTGCAGGACTATTGGCATTCCTGGGGAAGGAGGAAATTGACACTGAGGGAGTTGGTGGGGTGGTTTGCGTGAGCTTGGTTACAAGAGGAAGGGATTTACTGGTCAGTGGACTGCTTCCGCTGTCACCCAAAGTTTTTGAACTTGTCACTGACTTATTATGAATGCGCTGCAGGTGACGTATAAGGGAGGATGTTCCGAGGTGGTTAACGTCCTTACCCCTACTTATTACAGCTTGACAAAGGCAACACACGGCTTGACACCTGTTGTCCGCTTTTCTGTTGAAATACCTCCACACTGAAGAGCTGATTTTTTTGGTATTTTCACCAGGCATGTCAACGGCCATATTCCTCCCACGGACAACAGGTGTCTCCCCGGGTGCCTGACTTAAACAAACCACCTCACCATCAGAATCCTCCTGGTCAATTTCCTCCCCAGCGCCAGCAACACCCATATCCTCCTCATCCTGGTGTACTTCAACACTGACATCTTCAATCTGACTATCAGGAACTGGACTGCGGGTGCTCCTTCCAGCACTTGCAGGGGGCGTGCAAATGGTGGAAGGCGCATGCTCTTCACGTCCAGTGTTGGGAAGGTCAGGCATCGCAACCGACACAATTGGACTCTCCTTGTGGATTTGGGATTTCGAAGAACGCACAGTTCTTTGCGGTGCTTTTGCCAGCTTGAGTCTTTTCAGTTTTCTAGCGAGAGGCTGCGTGCTTCCATCCTCATGTGAAGCTGAACCACTAGCCATGAACATAGGCCAGGGCCTCAGCCGTTCCTTGCCACTCCGTGTGGTAAATGGCATATTGGCAAGTTTACGCTTCTCCTCCGACAATTTTATTTTAGGTTGTGGAGTCCTTTTTTTACTGATATTTGGTGTTTTGGATTTGACATGCTCTGTACTATGACATTGGGCATCGGCCTTGGCAGACGACGTTGCTGGCATTTCATCGTCTCGGCCATGACTAGTGGCAGCAGCTTCAGCACGAGGTGGAAGTGGATCTTGATCTTTCCCTAATTTTGGAACCTCAACATTTTTGTTCTCCATATTTTAATAGGCACAACTAAAAGGCACCTCAGGTAAACAATGGAGATGGATGGATACTAGTATACTTATGGATGGACTGCCGAGTGCCGACACAGAGGTAGCTACAGCCGTGGACTACCGTACTGTGTCTGCTGCTAATATAGACTGGATGATAATGAGATGAAATCAATATATATATATATATGTATGTATATATAATATCACTAGTACTGCAGCCGGACAGGTAGATAATATATTTATTAGGTAATGATGACTGATGACGGACCTGCTGGACACTGTCAGCTCAGCAGCACCGCAGACTGCTACAGTAAGCTACTATACTATAGTAGTATGTACAAAGAAAAAAGAAAAGAAAAAAACCACGGGTAGGTGGTATACAATTATGGATGGACTGCCGAGTGCCGACACAGAGGTAGCTACAGCCGTGGACTACCGTACTGTGTCTGCTGCTAATATAGACTGGATGATAATGAGATGAAATCAATATATATATATGTATGTATATATAATATCACTAGTACTGCAGCCGGACAGGTAGATAATATATTTATTAGGTAATGATGACTGATGACGGACCTGCTGGACACTGTCAGCTCAGCAGCACTGCAGACTGCTACAGTAAGCTACTATACTATAGTAGTATGTACAAAGAAGAAAGAAAAAAAAAACCACGGGTAGGTGGTATACAATTATGGATGGACTGCCGAGTGCCGACACAGAGGTAGCTACAGCCGTGGACTAACGTACTGTGTCTGCTGCTAATATAGACTGGATGATTGATAATGAGATGAAATCAATATATATATGTATGTATATATAATATCACTAGTACTGCAGCCGGACAGGTAGATAATATATTTATTAGGTAATGATGACTGATGACGGACCTGCTGGACACTGTCAGCTCAGCAGCACCGCAGACTGCTACAGTAAGCTACTATACTATAGTAGTATGTACAAAGAAGAAAGAAAAAAAAAAACCACAGGTAGGTGGTATACAATTATGGATGGACTGCCGAGTGCCGACACAGAGGTAGCTACAGCCGTGGACTAACGTACTGTGTCTGCTGCTAATATAGACTGGATGATTGATAATGAGATGAAATCAATATAATGTATGTATATATAATATCACTAGTACTGCAGCCGGACAGGTAGATAATATATTTATTAGGTAATGATGACTGATGACGGACCTGCTGGACACTGTCAGCTCAGCAGCACCGCAGACTGCTACAGTAAGCTACTATACTATAGTAGTATGTACAAAGAAGAAAGAAAAAAAAAAAACCACGGGTAGGTGGTATACAATTATGGATGGACTGCCGAGTGCCGACACTGAGGTAGCTACAGCCGTGGACTAACGTACTGTGTCTGCTGCTAATATAGACTGGATGATTGATAATGAGATGAAATCAATATATATATGTATGTATATATAATATCACTAGTACTGCAGCCGGACAGGTAGATAATATATTTATTAGGTAATGATGACTGATGACGGACCTGCTGGACACTGTCAGCTCAGCAGCACCGCAGACTGCTACAGTAAGCTACTATACTATAGTAGTATGTACAAAGAAGAAAGAAAAAAAAAAAACCACGGGTAGGTGGTATACAATTATGGATGGACTGCCGAGTGCCGACACAGAGGTAGCTACAGCCGTGGACTAACGTACTGTGTCTGCTGCTAATATAGAGTCTAGACTGGATGATAAATTATTGATAATGAGATGAAATCAATATAATATCACTAGTACTGCAGCCGGACAGGTACTATATATATTTATTATGTAATGACTGATGACGGACCTGCTGGACACTGTCAGGTCAGCACAGCACCGCAGACTGCTACAGTAAGCTACTATAGTAGTATGTATAAAGAAGAATGAAAAAAAAAAAACCACGGGTAGGTGGTATACAATATTATATATATATATATATATATATTATATACAATTATATATATACTAGGTGCTTCATCGCGCCCTACGGGCGCTCTTCACACCGTCGCAAGGGGCTACGCCCCCTTAACCCTTGCATGCCTTTCTGGGGTTTAATATTTGTATTATATGGAGTATTACCTGCATTCCTTTGTTAGTTGTTAAATATTGCACAATGAAAGGGCGTGCGATGGTGAAGGAGGCGCAGCCCCTTGCGACAGCGTGAACAGCACCTGCAGGGCACGATGTACAGAATGTAGCGGGTGTGGAGGGGACTGCGGATGGTGTCTGTAGATGCTGCGGGTGGAGGGAGGCAGAAGTGGGGGTGGGGCCCGGATGGGGAAGGTTCGGGAGGTGCTGCGCGTGGGGGAGGGGCAGAGGAGTGGGGGATGCAGATGGGGGAGGGGTCCGGAGGCACTGAAGGTGGGGGAGGGGCAGGGGTGCCACGGGTGGGAGAGGGGCAGGTGTGGGGATGTTGTGGATGGATGAAGGGTTCCGGAGGTGCTGTTGGATGGGAAGGGACGGGAGTGCCGGGGGTTGGGTAGGGGACCGCAGGCACCATGGGTAGGGTAGGGGCAGGTACGGGTGTTGCGGCGGATGGGAAAGGAGGTCCGGAGGTGCTGCAGGTGGTGGAGGGGCAGGTGCGGGGGTGCCATTGGTGGGGGAGGGGTGGGTGAGGGGGGGACCGCTGATGGAGGAGGGTGTCTGCAGATGCTGCGGGTGGAGGGGAGCAGGTGTTGGGGGAGACATATAAGGGGGGTGAATGGTGGAAGGGGCCTGGAGGTGCTGTGGGTGGTGAAGGGGTGGAGGAGTGGGAGCCACGGGTGGTGTAGGGGGTCTGGAGGCACAGCATGTGGGGGAGGGGTGGAGTGCCGCATGTGGTGGAGGGGAAGGTGCGGAGGTGTGGTGCATTGGGGAGAGGTCTGGAGGCGCTGCGGGTACTGTACATGCCATAAAAGGTAGTTGGAGGGTATGCAGTAACAGAGCCAGGACAGGGGTGACAGGGTCAGTACAGGGTTGACGGGGCCAGGACAGGGGTGACGGGGCCAGGACAGGGGTGACGGGGCCAGGACAGAAATGATAGGGACAGGATAAGGGTGACAGGGCCAGGATAAGGGTGAAAGGGCCAGGATAAGGGTGGCAGGGCAAGGCCAGGGGTGACAGGGACATGACAGAACACAGGGCACGGGAGAGATTGGTATTAGGGACAAAACAGTGGTGACAGACAGATGTGTCTTACCGGAGTCACTGCTGCTGGCTGCTGCTGTTCCACTCCAACCTGTTGGGATCTGCTGCTGCTGGAGACTTGGCATGGCTGACTCTCTCAGGCTGGAGTCCTGCTTCCTCTGCCCGTCCGCATCCCTCCCCCCCTCCTCAGTCACACACCGCAGACCTCGCGCAGCTGCCGGGCACTGTGGTAAGGTGAGACTGGAAATGACTGGTTAGCCCCCAGAAGATGCTGCGGCTGGAGGGAGGAGGGGGGTCATAGCATGCACGTGGCGCGGACCTCACGGCTTCCGGGCACTGTGGTAAGGGGAGACTGGGAGTGACTGGTTAGCTCCCAGGAGACGCTGCGGCTGGAGGGAGGAGTGGGTCAGAGCCTGCAAGCAGCTCGGATTTCTGCAGCGCTACCCGCCAGCTAAAGTGTGTGAATGAGCTGGGCGCACTCCACTGCGGGTGGCAGCGCTGCAGCTAGCGGTGGGGTTGCCGGGGCTGGAGATAACAGAGGCAGTATGGAACCTGCACAGCGGCAGGTGCCCCACTAAACTGCAGCTAAGAAGCGTGGAGTGTGCCAGAAAGTGACGCTCCTCCGCATCAGAGAGACCCTGCTGAGTATGCCGATGTGGGGGGTCAAGCACACAGTGAGCCGGTGCCCGTCTGTCTGTATGACATACCCCTCACACACCCCCATACCTCCCAAATGTCCCGATTTTCGCGGGACAGTCCCATTTTTTGGGTCGCAGTGTCCGGCGGTGGGGGGGGGGGGCAGTTGGAAAGCTCCTGTACTCGCTGTTCTTAGCAGAGCAGCGGTGAATAGTGGAGACAGAGGGAGAGGGGGCATCAGGGGGTACGGATTAATGGGGGGTTCCAGCAGCAGAGCCGGATTAAGGTGGAGGGGCAGGGGATACACAGTTTTAGGGGACCCCCCGGCTGGAGTAGTTCTGTCCCAGCTCAGAAGCTACCCCCCCCCCCGTCCTGCCAGCAACAGCGGCAGCATTGTGCTACAGTCAGCACACGCTGCTGCATATTGGCAGGTCTGTGGTGTTGCAGGGAGGCAGCAGTCTCCCTGCTTTCTTCTGCCTGTGCGAGTGTGTAGGGGGGGAGCGACCACCTCCTCTGGATTTAGCCCTAGCTGAGGGGCCAAAATCCCATCAAAAAAATAAAAATATAAATCGAAATTTGCATAAGGGGGCGTGGCCGCGCAGGGCGCGATTAGGCCACGCCCCCAACCCACAGCAGGCACAGCAATGAGATAGGGCTCCCCTGTCACAAGTGCCCTGGACCCCCGGACTCATAATCAGCCCCTGGGAGCATGCCAGCAGCTCACAGAGTGCTGGGCATGCTCCCTCACTGACGAAAACGGGGACCCTCCCGTGAAGCCACGCCCCCTTTTCGCCGAGTGTGTGTGTGTCCCTCCTTCTTCCTGGAGAAAGCTCCTGCAGAAAGCTGGGAGGTCTGCACCCCTGCCTGTGCCATGCCCAATGCCCATGCTATCTGCTTCTGCTCCTAGCCTCCTGTAGATTTGGCCAGATCTCTGTGACTCATTTGACTAACTCCGCCCACTGTTGTAACTCCGCCCAGCGTTAGCAAATGAATCACAAGGTCACAGAATAGGGCTATTATATAGGAGATATATATTAAACTGGTGGTGATTGATTATTAAACTGGTGGTCACTTCAGGTCACGTTGCAACTTGCAACTAGTACTCCGAGGCCTAAGCAGACAATCACAAAATATATTATTATACTGGTGATCAGTGTGGTCACAACAATGGCAGTGTGGCACTGACTCTGGCAGCAAAAGTGTGCACTGTACGTTATATGTACTCCTGAGTCCTGCTCTCAGACTCTAACTGCTCCCCACTGTCAGTGTCTCCCCCACAAGTCAGATAATACACTTACAGTCACACTATCTAATCTATAAATATCACTTCAGCAAGTAGTATAGTAGTATACAGTATAGTAGTACTCCTCCTAATAATGCTCCCCAAAATACTGTGTCTCTCTCTTCTCTAAACGGAGAGGACGCCAGCCACGTCCTCTCCCTATGACTCTCAATGCACGTGTGAAAATGGCGGCGACGCGCGGCTCCTTATATAGAATCCGAGTCTCGCGATAGAATTCGAGCCTCGCGAGAATCCGATAGCGTGATGATGACGTTCGGGCGCGCTCGGGTTAGCCGAGCAAGGCGGGAAGATCCGAGCCTGCTCGGACCCGTGTAAAAAAAACTGAAGTTCGGGCGGGTTCGGATTCAGAGGAACCGAACCCGCTCATCTCTATCCGGAATGCCCTTTTCCTTCAGGATCCGGCGTTCAACCGCCATGCCGTCAAACGCAGCCGCGGTAAGTCTTGGAACAGACAGGGCCCCTGCTGTAGCAGGTCTTGTCTGAGCGGCAGAGGCCACGGGTCCTCTGAGATCATCTCTTGAAGTTCCGGGTACCACGCTCGTCTTGGCCAATCCGGAACCACGAGAATTGTGTTTACTCCTCGCTTTCTTATTATTCTCAATACCTTTGGTATGAGAGGCAGAGGAGGGAACACATAAACCGACTGGTACACCCACGGTGTCACTAGAGCGTCCACAGCTATCGCCTGAGGGTCCCTTGACCTGGCGCAATATCTTTTTAACTTTTTGTTGAGGCGGGACGCCATCATGTCCACCTGTGGTTTTTCCCAACGGTTTACCAGCATCTGGAAGACTTCTGGATGAAGTCCCCACTCTCCCGGGTGGAGGTCGTGTCTGCTGAGGAAGTCTGCTTCCCAGTTGTCCACTCCCGGAATGAACACTGCTGACAGTGCTAGTACATGATTCTCCGCCCATCGGAGAATTCTTGTGGCTTCTGCCATTGCCATCCTACTTCTTGTGCCGCCCTGTCGATTTACATGGGCGACTGCTGTGATGTTGTCTGACTGGATCAGCACCGGCTGGTGTAGGAGCAGGGATTTTGCTTGACTTAGGGCATTGTAAATGGCCCTTAATTCCAGAATATTTATGTGAAGGGAAGTCTCCTGACTCGACCATAGTCCTTGGAAGTTTCTTCCCCGTGTGACTGCCCCCCAGCCTCGAAGGCTGGCATCCGTGGTCACCAGGACCCAGTCCTGTATGCCAAACCTGCGGCCCTCTAGAAGATGGGCACTCTGCAGCCACCACAGTAGAGACACCCTGGTTCTTGGAGACAGGGTTATTAAGCGATGCATCTGAAGATGCGATCCGGACCATTTGTCCAACAGGTTCCACTGAAAGATTCTGGCATGAAACCTGCCGAAGGGAATTGCTTCGTAAGAAGCTACCATCTTTCCCAGGACCCACGTGCAGTGATGCACCGATACCTGTTTTGGTTTCAGGAGGTCTCTGACTAGAGATGACAACTCCCTGGCTTTCTCCTCCGGGAGAAACACTTTTTTCTGGACTGTATCCAGAATCATACCCAGGAACAGTAGACGTGTCGTCGGAACCAGCTGTGACTTTGGGATATTCAGAATCCAGCCGTGCTGGTGCAGCACTTCCTGAGATAGTGCTACTCCCACCAACAACTGTTCCTTGGACCTCGCCTTTATTAGGAGATCGTCCAAGTACGGGATAATTAAAACACCCTTTTTTCGAAGGAGTATCATCATTTCCACCATAACCTTGGTAAATACCCTCGGTGCCGTGGACAGTCCAAACGGCAGCATCTGGAATTGGTAATGGCAATCCTGTACCACAAATCTGAGGTACTCCTGGTGAGGATGGTAAATGGGGACATGCAAGTAAGCATCCTTGATGTCTAGGGATACCAAGTAATCCCCCTCCTCCAGGCTTGCAATAACCGCCCTGAGCGATTCCATCTTGAACTTGAATTTTTTTATGTATGTGTTCAAGGATTTCAAATTTAGAATGGGTCTCACCGAACCGTCCGGTTTCGGCACCACAAATAGTGTGGAATAGTAACCCCGGCCTTGTTGAAGTAGGGGTACCTTGATTATCACCTGCTGGGAATACAGCTTGTGAATTGCCGCTATCACCACCTCCCTGTCCGAGGGAGCAATCGGCAAGGCAGATTTTAGGGACCGGTGGGGTGGAGACGCCTCGAATTCCAGTTTGTACCCTTGAGATACTATTTGAAGGATCCAGGGATCCACCTGTGAGCGAGCCCACTGATCGCTGAAATTCTTGAGGCGGCCCCCCGCCGTACTTGGCTCCGCCTGTGAAGCCCCACCGTCATGCGGCGGACTTGGAAGAAGAAGCGGGGGAGGACTTTTGCTCCTGGGAACCTGCTGTTTGTTGCAGCCTTTTTCCCCTACCTCTGCACAGAAAAGACCCGCCTTTTCCACGCTTGTTTTTCTGGGTCCGAAAGGACTGAACCTGATAAAACGGCGCCTTCTTAGGCTGTGAGGGGACATGGGGTAAAAATGCTGACTTCCCAGACGTTGCTGTGGAAACTAGGTCCGAGAGACCATCCCCAAATAATTCCTCACCCTTATAAAGCAAAACTTCCATGTGCCTTTTAGAATCTGCATCTCCTTTCTGTAGTGTAGACTGCAGGGGAGAGCCAGGGAGCTTCCTTCCAGCGGAGCTGTGAGGGAGAATTGGCGCCAGTGTGCTGAGGGAGATAGCTCCGCCCCTTTTCCGCGGACTATTCTCCCGCTTTTTTCTATATTCTGGCAGGGGTATTTTCCACATATATAGCCTCTGGGGCTATATATTGTGGTATTTTTGCCAGTCAAGGTGTATTTATTGCTTCTCAGGGCGCCCCCCCCCAGCGCCCTGCACCCTCAGTGACCAGAGTGTGAAGTGTGTGTGAGGAGCAATGGCGCACAGCTGCAGTGCTGTGCGCTACCTTGGTGAAGACTGATGTCTTCTGCCGCCGATTTTCCGGACCTCTTCTTGCTTCTGGCTCTGTAAGGGGGACGGCGGCGCGGCTCCGGGACCGAACACCAAGGACTGGGCCTGCGGTCGATCCCTCTGGAGCTAATGGTGTCCAGTAGCCTAAGAAGCCCAAGCTGGCTGCAAGCAGGCAGGTTCGCTTCTTCTCCCCTTAGTCCCTCGCTGCAGTGAGCCTGTTGCCAGCAGGTCTCACTGAAAATAAAAACCTAATTTCTATACTTTCTCTCTAAAGGCTCAGGAGAGCCCCTAGTGTGCATCCAACCTCGGCCGGGCACGAAATCTAACTGAGGCTTGGAGGAGGGTCATAGTGGGAGGAGCCAGTGCACACCAGGTAGTCATAATTCTTTCTAGAGTGCCCAGCCTCCTTCGGAGCCCGCTATCCCCATGGTCCTTACGGAGTTCCCAGCATCCACTAGGACGTCACATGTCATGGGGGCGTGGTCACATGGCACTAAGGGAGCGGCTACATGACAATAGGGACGTGGCCCCCTTACACGGCCCCTTTTCTTTGCACTGTGGAGGCAGATAGGAGAGTGCTGTAGCCCCACCAGTACTGCTCCTCCGTTCACCCCCTGATCCCATCAACACTGCTCCTCTGTTCACAAAACACCCCCCAGCACTACTCCATCCACCTGCTTTAAGTCTATCCCCCTAGCACCACTCCTCCATGCTCTTTTCAGCCCTCCAGTACCGCTGCTCCACTTGCAGGCTCCTTGACCCCACACTAAACACCATTCCTACAAGCTTCTTTCACTCCCCTACCCCCACCAAACACAATTCCTCCATTTTAGAGCCAAGCACTGTTCCTCAGTGCTCCGTAACCCCCCACCCTTCAGCAGCCTTTGAACTCAACTGACCCTCCTGGAAAATGTAGCTAGGCTTGTATATCAGCGGCAGCAGCAGCTCTTATATCGGCGTCCCTCTATGCAGCTCTTGTCCCCACGGGCCCCAGGTCAGTCACACTCACGGTCTCACGTCACCCCGGCACTGCTTGCATGTCATCCGTGTCCGCGTGGTGGCTGGGGCTGCTGCTCCTGCTGGGCTCCTGTCACATGTGTGCAAGAGCCAATCATCGGGAGGCGGAGGTTGCAGCAGACACATCCAGCTTCATCCTTGCACCACGGCGGGGACTTGAATTCGGCCGACATGGCGGGCCGGCGCGGTAGCATCACGTTGATTAATTGATGAAAACAAAACCTAAACCGACAGCGGGGCAAGTGGTACGGCGTACCTGCAACATATATCTTAGTGGTACGCCGTACCGCGCCGTACTCCCACACTTGCACCACTGCTTACCACTAACCTGGAGTCCCACTGCCCACATTACAGTAGGTGGTAAATGCATCATGCATTGAGATGAGTGGAGAAGTAGACCAGGGGACAATAGCCTCCCATCAGAGGTGGTAGAGGCTAAGACTGTAGAGCAATTTAAACATGCTTGGGATAGGCCTATGAATATCCTTACAAAGAATAAAGGTTCAAAAAGGGTTGAGATTGCCTAAAGGATAAAAAAAAAGGGGCAGGCTAGATGGGCCAAGTGGTTCTTATCTGCCATCAAATTCTATGTTTCTATGACAAGTTGCCCATAGCTACCAATCAGCTTTGAGTTACAATTTATCAAGTACACTCTATAAAATAATAGTTAGAAACTTGTTGCTATGGGCAGTTTCGGTTCACTTCTCTTTTTCCACTACTTGATACATCAACCTCAAAATCCATCAAATGCAAGTAAAACATTAAAATGTCTGGCTGGAGCCCAATAAGTTTAACCCACAAACCCACATTTCCTTCCTACTAAGATCTTACATCACTCTCCCTGAGGTGCTGTGTGCTGCTGGGCCACTGAGCAATATCTGATACAACTCCTGAGTCAAGTTACAAATAAGTGAGGCTGGCCACTTGACGTCAAAGTTCATCCATGGTCATTCAAAATATAGGTAGTGCCTACACCATGAAACCTTTCCATGTGCTATACCTTTTACACAATAGTGCAATATGTCTTGATTTTCCCTTCATTATAGTACAAGAATCAGCAAAGCACTGAAATTATATTGGCCCTCATTCCGAGTTGTTCGCTCGCAAGGCGATTTTAGCAGAGTTGCTCACGCTAAGCCGCCGCCTACTGGGAGTGAATCTTAGCATAGTAAAATTGCGACCGATGTATTCGCAATATTGCGATTACACACCTCGTAGCAGTTTCTGAGTAGCTCCAGACTTACTCGGCATCTGCGATCAGTTCAGTGCTTGTCGTTCCTGGTTTGACGTCACAAACACACCCAGCGTTCGCCCAGACACTCCTCCGTTCCTCCGGCCACTCCTGCGTTTTTTCCGGAAACGGTAGCGTTTTTTCCCACACGCCCATAAAACGGCCTGTTTCCGCCCAGTAACACCCATTTCCTGTCAATCACATTACGATCGCCTGAGCGAAGAAAAAGCCGTGAGTAAAAATCCTAACTTCATAGCAAATTTACTTGGCGCAGTCGCAGTGCGGACATTGCGCATGCGCACTAAGTGGAAAATCGCTGCGATGCGATGAAATTTACCGAGCGAACAACTCGGAATGAGGGCCATAGATCAGGGACATCTTGTTAAATATTAGGCTTGGCTGGTCTTTAATGTATAAAAAAATTAATGCCGTTGCGAGCGCAACAAGCCACTTGCGGCCTTGCTGCGGTCGCCACACTGCGGATTCTATTCACACTCTTATAGATATAGGCCCTCATTCCGAGTTGTTCGCTCGGTAAAAATCTTCGCATCGCAGCGATTTTCCGCTTAATGCGCATGCGCAATGTCCGCACTGCGACTGCGCCAAGTAAATTTGCTATGCACTTAGGAATTTTACTCACGGCATTTTCATCGTTCTGGCGATCGTAATGTGATTGACAGGAAATGGGTGTTACTGGGCGGAAACAGGCCGTTTTATGGGCGTGTGGGAAAAAACGCTACCGTTTCCGGAAAAAACGCAGGAGTGGCCGGAGGAACGGAGGAGTGTCTGGGCGAACGCTGGGAGTGTTTGTGACGTCAAACCAGGAACGACAAGCACTGAACTGATCGCAGATGCCGAGTAAGTCTGGAGCTACTCAGAAACTGCTACGAGGTGTGTAATCGCAATATTGCGAATACATCGTTCGCAATTTTAAGATGCTAAGATTCACTCCCAGTAGGCGGCGGCTTAGCATGAGCAAATCTGCTAAAATCCGCTTGCGAGCGAACAACTCGGAATGACCTCCATAGTCCCTGTTGGTCTGCATGTCGACCGTCGGGATTGTGAGTGGGCGGGATGTAGGAGGAGTATTGTAACTGGCTGTCTACTGACCGCTGGTCTCATAACTACATCCCATAGTAACAGGCTCCAATTATAAAAATTGTTGAGGACTTTGCACTTTGCAGTCCTAGATAAGTTTGTCTTTTTGATTTTGACTGTTATCTGCTTTCCATGTACGTCAGTGGAAATGGGAGTACAAATCATTATACTAGCAGGTTACATTATGTGGTCTGGGGTGTAAGGTTTGTGCGCAAATGATTACAGGACTCTGGAGAGCTGCAGAAGTGTGACTTTACTAGCTGCAGTCATGCTGAACAATTGCTGCAGAGGCATTTCCTGAATTACAAGTTTATGGCAGTGATACAACTTCCACTACCCATATCTAAGCAACACATCATACACCTTTATCCTGCTTTCCAAATAAAAAGGAACAATAAAGAGGTGTTTGGGTGTAAGACAGTGTGACGGGTGATGGATGCAGGAATTTTGGATATTCTCCTAGATCTGGTGACAAAGAAAGGGGCTAGTGGTGTGGCTGGTGCCTGAATGGGCTCACTATTAGGCAAGGACATGGTACTGTCCTGTACCCCAATCAGTGCTTCTTCAGGGGACTCATTGTCTATAATGATGCTTGTTCTGGGTTCCCTTAGTCGTATCAGGTGAGGTGGAGGCTCACACATCCGTAGGGGCCAGTTGCACTCATATATCGCACCATCAGATTGCACCACATTGCTGTTGGGCCTGTTGAATTATCCCTGCACAGTCCCGACTCTGTCAAACCTCACAGGGGTCAGGATGCGGATGATCTGTCCGGGGGACAACAGTCTTAAGCAATGGGATGTTTTATCATGCATGCCTTTGACTTGTAACCTGTAGTCCTTCAGAGCATATTGCATGTTGTTCTCAACTTGTGGTCTAAGTTTGAACTTGGTGGTGGGAATGATGGTGCAGGTACACTTGGACAGAAGGTGCTGCGCAGGAAAGAGAAGTCCATCTCACTGAGTATTTGTCAAATTGAAGAGCATCATAAACATGTCAGAATGTGCTGCCATTTCTGGTTGTCCATTAAACTGTGAATAGTAAGGACTGCTGGTGACATGTGAGAGTGAAAGTCTGGAACTCACCACTCATGGACTGAATGGCATTGTCAGTAAGTACTTTTCGTGGTATGCCATGCTCAGAAAAGTGTCTGTTAATTTTGTTGATGACTGTGACACTTTGAGAAGGTAATCTATCTCAAACCAACTGGAATATGAATCCACTAACACAAGTTACTCCTTCCCCCTCCATTCAAAGTGTTCTGCACCAACAATGGACCAAGGTAAGTTAGGAACCTCATGGAAACTGAGAGGACCTTGGCATGATGAATCTGTAAACAATTGCAGGGGGCACAGGCAGAGACAACCTGCTCAATATCAGCAACCATAAAGTGCCAAAACAGGGCGACCATATCCCGCCTCTCTCGCCAGGGGGGCCATTGGTGGACCTGATGAAGATAGAAGCCTTGAAGGGCATAAGGTATCATGAAAAGCTGACTACGTAGGAGGATGCAAACTAAGAGGGTTATATCATCGCAGAAGGCAAGGAAAGACTTGAGGTCACAAGACAGTTTCTTGGAGGAAGCCAACCATGCAGAACAACACAAGACACATTAGCTCATCCACGAGGGTAGCATCAAAAATTTTCTCTCCTCCATGCACCTGGAGGAGAGAAAAATTAAACTACATGACATACAGGTCATCATCAGCAACAGGGACATCTGAGTCCTGGTGGTGAGCATATGATAAGGCCACAGCGACATGGAGGTCCTTGCCACATTTGTATACCACATCCAAATGGTATCTTTGGAGTTTCATGCTCAAAATTATTTTTGAATTCTATTATCTTATTGCTGTTTGTTTACTTAGTGAATACAACTAGCTCCATTGTCATTCCTAGCCCTAGTGATACCTAGGGCAGCCATGTTTCAAAACTCCCTATAGCCATACACACACACACACACACACACACACACACACACACACACACACATAGATAAAGAATTCTTCCTTCATGTGTTGGTCAGCCAATCATCAATTATGTGGCAAAAGTATGTTCCTAAGCCTCTTGTCCTTTGTCTGTCTCTGCCAGAGCCGTAAGTAGGCATTTTTTTCGCTGTGCGCAAGAAACGACATTGGCACCCCACCATGTAAGATAGGGGCAGTGCGCGCCGTAGGCGCGCGAAAAATATATAGGGGCGTGGCTTCATGGGGAAGGGGCGTGGCCACAAAATAATTGCAATTCATACTACGGTGCACAGTAGTCTCCATTATTCAAATTACACTGCACAGTAGCGCCACTACACCAGGTAGAGCCCCTTTTATACATTACAGCAGACAGCGTCCCCCTTTTTACACATTACAGCAGACAGTCCCCCTTTTTACACATTACGGCAGACAGCATCCCCTTTTTACACATTATGGCAGACAGTCCCCCTTTTTACACATTACGGCAGACAGCGTCCCCTTTTTACACATTACGGCAGAGTTCCCTTTTTTACACATTACGGCAGACAGCTTCCCCTTTTTTACACATTACGGCAGACAATGTCCCCCTTTTTACACATTACGGCAGACAGCGTCCCCTTTTTTACACATTACGGCAGACAGCGTCCCCCTTTTTTACACATTACAGCAGACAGCGTCCCCTTTTTTAACATTACGGCAGACAGCGTCCCCTTTTTACACATTACAGCAGACAGCGTCCCCGTTTTTACACATTACGGCAGACGGTGTCCCCCTTTATAAACATTGCGGCAGCCAGCGTCCCCCTTTTTACACATTACAGCAGACAGCGTCCCCGTTTTTACACATTACGGCAGACGGTGTCCCCCTTTATAAACATTGCGGCAGCCAGCGTCCCCCTTTTTTACACATTACGGCAGCCAGTCCCCCTTTTTACACATTGCGGCAGCCAGGCCCCCTTTTTACATATTACGGCAGACGGTGTCCCCCTTTTTACACATTGCGGCAGCCAGTCCCCCTTTTTACACATTGCGGCAGCCAGGCCCCCTTTTCACACATTACGGCAGCCAGTCCCCCTTTTTACACATTGCGGCAGCCAGTACACCTTTTTACACATTACGGCAGCCAGTCCCCCTTTTTACACATTGCGGCAGCCAGTCCCCCTTTTTACACATTGCAGCAGCCAGGCCCCCTTTTTACATATTACGGCAGACGGTGTACCCCTTTTTACACATTGCGGCAGCCAGTCCCCCTTTTTACACATTATGGCAGATGGTGTCCCCCTGAGAGAGAGAGAGAGAGAGAGAGAGAGAGAGAGAGATATTTACCATCTTCCCGCTGACAGGCTCCTCGTTCTGGCAGCTCCCTCGGTGCAGGCATCGGAGAAGGAGGAGGAGGGAGGGGGACTGGAGCCGTTGCAGCGCTATTTCATTGGTAGTAAACGCAGCTGCAGCTGTCCCCTCTCCTTCCGTATTGGCTGCCCGGAGCTGCTCTGGATGCTGGGATGGAGGAACCACATCCCAGCATCCACAGCAGCGCCGGGCAGCCAATATGGAAGGAGAGGGGACAGCTGCAGCGGCACTTACTACCAATGAAATAGCGCTGCTGCGGCTCCAGTCCCCCTCCCTCCTCCTCCTTCTCCGCTGCCCGACGCTGCTCTCTTCTCCCTCCACAGCGCGTCGGCGCACGGCGCACACAGCAGAGGCGGCATGTAATGAGTCAATTTGACTCATTACATGCCGCTGGCCGTGCGCCCTCAGGGCAACTGCGCTGTGTGCCAGGCCCACTTGGCACACACGTAGTTACGGCCCTGGTCTCTGCTATCATCCTCCATATAATGACAATACAATGGGACTCATAGTAATTTGTAAGGGCTGGACAAGTTGACTTCCTCCTGCAGTAAAGTGTGTAGGTAACAGGAGGTTGTACAGGAAATAGACAAAGGATATGCACCAAACCTCCCCGAATTACTTATGTTTGTTTCACTATACCTCCAACTGTCACTTCCATGCTCTTCAATTATGTCAGCATATGGAGGATCACCAGCATTGACAGGTAATGGACAGAAGCAAACAGAAAGTGCAGTTGCTCCCCTATTCCTGGCTCCTTACTTATTCTGCACCTGAACTGATACCAATGTATTACTTATCAGGGTTTTTTACTGACAGATAATGAATGAAGATGGCATCCACTACTCTGGCTAGCCCCCAAAAAGCAAAATTAAGCTAGATGAACTGGGTAATATCACAATCCTCATAGACATTTAACTGTGATATTCTCCAATTTAAATAGCCGTGATATTATAAAGACCATTTCTCTGGCAAAACTTTTTGCCGGAGTTACAGTGCCTTGCATAAGTATTCCCCCCCCTTTGCATTTTTCATGTTTTGTTGCCTCACAACCTGGAATTAAAATGGATTGTTTGAAGGTTTGCATCGTTTCATTCACAGAACATGCCTACACCATTAAAGATTTTTTTTTTTTTGTGTGAAGCAAACAACAAATATGACAAAATAACAGAAAATGTCAGCATGCATAACTATTCACCCCCCTAAAGTCAGTACTTTTTAGAGCCACCTTTTGCGGCAATTACAGCTGCAAGTTGCTTTGGATAAGTCTCTATGAGCTTGCCACATCTTGCCACTGGGATTTTAGCCCATTCCTCACAGCAAAACTGCTGCATGTTGGATGGTTTCCGCTTGTGAACAGCAATCTTCATGTCTGACCACAAATTCTCAATTGGATTGAGTACTGGGCTTTGATTAGGCCATTCAAACACATTTAAATGTTTCCCCTTAAACCACTCGAGTGTTGCTTTAGCAGTATGCTTCGGGTCATTGTCCTGCTGGAAGGTGAACCTCCGTATCAGTCTCAAATCACAGGCAGACCGAAACAGGTTTTGCTCAAGAATATCCCTGTATTTAGCACCATCCATCTTTCCCCCGATCCGAAACAGTTTACCAGTCCCTGCTGCTGAAAAACATCCCCACAGCATGATGCTGCCACCACCATGTTTTACTGTGGGGATGGTGTTCTTGGGGTGATGGGATGTGTTGGGTTTGCACCAGACTTAGTGTTTTCCTTGGTGGCCAAAAAGTTAAATTTTAGTCTCATCTGACCAGAGCACCTTCCTCCATACATTTGGGAAGTCGTCCACATGCCTTTTGGCAAACTCAAAACGTGCCTTCTTATTTTTAACACTAAGTAATGGCTTTTTTCTGGCCACTCTTCCATAAAGCCCAGCTCTATGGAGTGTACGGCGTATTGTGATCGGGTGGTATTCATGTGACCGCCGGTCAGCTGACCGACAGTCACATGTCCTCCTCCATGAGCCCGACGGCTCACTATCCCGATGGTCGGCATGCCGACCAACAGGGACTATTTCCACTCGTGGGTGTCCACGATACCCATAGAGTGGGAATAGAACCCGTGGCGACCGCCACCGAGCCCGCAACGGGCTTGCTGCACTCGCCCCTCCCCGCCGGGATCCCGGCGTCGGTATGCTGCCGGGATCCCGGCGTCGGTAAGGTGACCGGCGGTCAGGAGACCGCCGTTCACCAGTACTACACCCATTGTGATCACATGCACAGATACACCAGTCTCTGCTGTGGAACTCTGCAGCTCCTTCAGGGTTACCTTTGGTCTCTGTGCTGCTTCTCTGATTAATGCCCTCCTTGCCCAGTCTGTGACTTTTGGGATGATGGATTTGATGGTGCTTTAGGGGATCATAGATTTGGATATTTTTTTATAACCCAAACCTGACTTGTACTTCTCAACAACTTTGTCCCTGACTTGTTTGGAGATCTCCTTGGTCTTCATGGTGTGAAGCCTCTTGCTTAGTGGTGTTGCAGCCTCGGGGGCCTTTCAGAAAAGGTGTGTTTAAACTGACAGATCATGTGACACTTAGATTGCACACAGGTGGACTACATTTCAATATTTCTGTGACTTCTGAAGGTAATTGGTTGCACCAGAACTTTTGAGGGGCTTCATAGCAAAGGGGGTGAATACATATGCACATGCCAATTTTCACATTTTTATTTATAAAAATTATTTTTTATATCAATTTTTCTCATTTCACCAACGTAGACTATTTTGTGCAGATCCATCACATATAATTCAGATAAAAAAAAGTAATTTACAGGTTGTAATGTAACAAAATAGGTAAAAAGCCAAGGGGGGTGAATACTTTAGCAAGGCACTGTAAGACTCTTTTGCCTGATGGTAAACATGTCCCTGTAACCAGCAATTCAAATGGGAATGACTGAACCCCAATGATGGTAAACTTCAATGGTGTGAAACCATCTACAAGGGAACCATCGATGGTTTCACCCACCGATGGTCACCTTTGCTTTACCATGCAATGGGCTGTGGACCAATCAGAGCCCAGGGGCGGGGCTTCAGTGGACCTTTAGGGGGCGGAGCTAGGCTATATATTCCGAGACATTTGAGGGGGGGAAAAATTGATGCTTCTTTACCATCAATGGCGTTAAACCATCTGGTTCTCCCCCATCAATATTAAAATTATTCTACATCGGGCATAGACCATCGATGATTTTGAAACATTGATGGTCAATGGCCATCCCTAGAAAAAATGCAAGACAATAGAACATTCATTAATAATAATTTGTTGGGCAATTCATTCATAATGAAATTTTGTGTGTTTATTCCATATTGGGTTCACCATATAAGCAGAAACATTGTTCAATTTAATTAGGAAACTCCATTTAGTCATTGTAGGTGGAAGGTCTGCATCCTTGCTAATTCAGTGTCGGACTAGGGCATGTAGGGCCCACCGGGGGAATGCAGTTGTAGGGGCCATGTTTAGAGGTGTGGCCAGTCTCCAAAGGGGGTGTGCCCAGCCACCACATTGTTTTGCCTAACCATTTTGCAAGTGTTGGTCCCCTAGATAAATATATACAGTAAATACTGTAGTGCATGCAATGATAATGTACTAGATTAGTAACAGCGCAGTCTGGAACCTGATCCCTAGAGGATGGGGTGGGCCCCCAGGGAGTAGGGCCCACCGGTGGTTTCCCCTGTATCCCTGTGAGCCAGTCCAACCCAGCTTGCTATAGACTAATCTCACAGTTTTCTTTGTGCAAAGTGCATCCCACAGACCACAACAGCTGTGCTAAGATGATTCAGGAGCAAACAGCCCTTCCAAACAAGACACTTATTACAACACAAGCATGAAGCTTTTCCCAAAATCCAGTGTAACTAGGATGTGTGGCCTTTGACACAGAACACAGGAAGTGCCCTATCAATGGTTGGGTTAATGTGCTACAGGAATGTAGCTTATTGTCCAAGTAAAACATAGGGACCCAACTGAGGACAGGGGGGGAGGCAAGTTTCTGTAAGGCAAGCAGGCTAATGTTTTCAGCTGTAAAAATATTACATGAGCGACCATCCCCTGACTCCTGAGTTCCGTCCATTTTAGAATTGTATCACTTGGATCCCTTACACAGCGCTGCGGAAAGAAGCCCACAGACTTCTATGGGGGTATCGTCAGCAAAAGCTGGTGAACCCCTCTGTGGCACTGACCTGGCAGCTGGGGGATAGTACATTAGGAAAATGCGGTAAACAGGGGGGTTACCGCATTTTACGCTTAGTACATCCCGCCCTTTGAGAGGCTCAACTACATTATGTCATACTTACCTACATTTTATTTCTCCTCTCCGGGAGAAGCCCGGAGAGGAGACGCTGCAGTGTCTTCGGGGGGCGGGGCCGGGCTGTGACATCACTAAGCCCCGCCCCCGCATCGGAAAATGCCGCGATTCGCGGGTCCGCGGGAAGGGGGCGGGGCTAAAATGACGCGATTTGCGTCATTTTAACCCCTTCTCCACCCGACGTCCTGCTCGCATCACTAGGGTGCGAGCAGTATGCGGGAGACCTGCCCACTCTTCCGGGGGTGCGGGGGGCTACCCAAAAAAAACGGGAGCCTCCCGCAGCTCACGGGAGAGTAGGTAAGTATGCATTATGTTAATCACTTGTGTAACCATTGTTGGTTTGTTTGTATCAGGAATCCATTTAAATACTTGGGAACTTACTTATTTATATATCAGGTTGAAAACCAATCTCACTTACCTTTAGAAGAGATAGTGAAACACCTGGAAGGTAATGCACTAAAATGTGCTAAAACTAATTGTGTCCCTCACACAGTAATTAATGATTTGTATCACTTTACTGTATTAAAGAATGAAGGGTGCCTCCTTACTTTAACAATTAATTCATTGTGGCCTATTAGTCTATGAAATAAATAATGTATTCTCATTATTAATTTAATAATATTCACACCATACTTTTTTCTGTGAAGCAATGTCCTTAATAATAAGATTTTACTTACCGGTAAATCTATTTCTCGTAGTCCGTAGAGGATGCTGGGACTCCGTAAGGACCATGGGGAATAGATGGGCTCTGCAGGAGATAGGGCACTTTAAGAAAGCTTTGGATTCTGGGTGTGCACTGGCTCCTCCCTCTATGCCCCTCCTCCAGACCTCAGTTAGGGAAACTGTGCCCAGAGAAGATGGACAGTACGAGGAAGGATTTTTGTAAATCTAAGGGCGAGATCCATACCAGCCACACCAATCACACCGTATAACTTGTGATAAACTACCCAGTTAACAGTATGAACAACAACATAGCCTCGGTTCAACCGATAAACTATAACATAACCCTTATGTAAGCAATAACTATATACAAGTCTTGCAGAAGAAGTCCGCACTTGGGACGGGCGCCCAGCATCCTCTACGGACTACGAGAAATAGATTTACCGGTAAGTAAAATCTTATTTTCTCTAACGTCCTTGAGGATGCTGGGAACTCCGTAAGGACCATGGGGATTATACCAAAGCTCCCAAACGGGCGGGAGAGTGCGGATGACTCTGCAGCACTGAATTGAGCAAACAGGAGATCCTCCTCAGTCAGGGTATCAAACTTACAGAACTTTGCAAAGGTATTTGACCCCGACCAAGTAGCAGCTCGGCACAGCTGTAGTGCCGAGACCCCTCGTGCAGCCGCCCAAGAAGAGCCCACCTTCCTAGTGGAATGGGCCTAAACCGATTTAGGTAACGGCAATCCTGCCGTAGAATGCGCCAGCTGAATCGTGTTACAGATCCAGCGAGCAATAGTCTGCTTTGAAGCAGGGCCGCCAACCTTGTTGGCTGTATACAGGACAAACAGTGCTTCTGTTTTGCAGATCCTAGCTGTTCTGGTCACATAAATTTTCAAAGCCCTGACCACATCAAGGGACTCGGAATCCTCCAAGTCACGTGTAGCCACAGGCACGACAATAGGTTGGTCCATATAAAAGGATGAGACCACCTTTGGCAGGAATTGAGGACGGGTCCGCAATTTTGCTCTATCCCTATGGACAATCAGATAGGGCTTTTTGCCATAAGAGAGGTGTTATATTGCTACCCAGGGCACCCCCCCCCCCCGCGCCCTGCACCCTTACAGTGACCGGAGTATGTGAGGTGTATGGGAGCAATGACGCACAGCTGCGGTGCTGTGCGTTACCTCAGTGAAGCTCTGAAGGCTTCTGCCGCCTGAGATGTCTTCTGACTTTGTTTCTTCTGGCTCTGTGAGAAGAACGGCGGCGCGGCTCTGGGGGTGGACGCCCAGTAAGAACCTGTGTTCACCCCCTCTGGAGCTAATGGTGTCCAGTAGCCGAGGAAGCAGAGCCTAAGAGCCTATCTTAGACAAGAAGGTCTGCCCCTCTCTCCTCAGTCCCTCGATGCAGGGAGCCTGTTGCCAGCAGTGCTCCCTGTAAAAATGTAGAAAAAATCCAAACAAAAATGCTTTCAAGGCAGAGAACTCAGGGAGCTCCCTGCAGTGCACCCATCTCGCTCTGGGCACAGTGTAAAACTGAGGTCTGGAGGAGGGGCATAGAGGGAGGAGCCAGTGCACACCCAGAATCCAAAGCTTTCTTAAAGTGCCCTATCTCCTGCGGAGCCCGTCTATTCCCCATGGTCCTTACGGAGTCCCAGCATCCTCAAGGACGTTAGAGAAAAATAGTTACTTGGAAGCTTATTTTTGTTTTGATCGGACATCATCCATATGGGAAAAAAACAAAGAAAAGTTCACAAAAAGCAAAGCGGACAACTGCCGAGTAGCTCCCATGGTCACATGAGTTAATGTCTACTTAATAGATGGGCAGCCAATCCGAAGAGGTCTCTTATACTTGTGACTCCAGATTGGCTTCCGATCTACTAATTAGGCAAGAAAAAAAAACTGTGAGTCAAGTGTGACAATGTAAAATTCCTTTGTCGTATAAACAACCCTTTATGAAGCTAAGAACACTGTACGCTGTTTACTTAAGAAGTACCGTAATGGTACGCTAGTTGCGTAACGATCGCTCAGCCGTAGGCGAGACGCTCAGGCGTCACGTTCGCTCACGGCCCAGGGATCACAGGACACGTTATTGGTTATGTCTAGGGGAAAGATTCGCTGTAACGTAGCGTACGCTAGAGACCACGAGGAGGTCACCAGCGATGCAGACGCTCACAACACTATACCTTTATGTTAAACCTTATACCGATGAAACACACAGAATACCTTAATGTGAGTACAGGGTGTAAATGCAACCTTGTGTAACCTGACTAACTACAAAGCTGATTGAGCGTCACCGACGCTCAAGTGAACACTTAACACTATAGTAAATACACTGATACTGGTTTAGGTTTCCAAAGCCTATTAACTGTATTATATCTAATATACTTGTAAAAGGGGATAACAGTACATATGATACGCTACAATATAACAGAGACCTCCTAACCACAGAACTAAACAATAAATACAATAAGACAATACTACGCTGACCTAAATGAAATACAATACAATACTATAATACTATAAGGTATTTAAGAGAAAAGAGGAGAGAGAGAGATAGAGAGAGAGAGAGAGATTGGCTCGCAGAAAGACAATGATTATGGAGAGAACTTACGCACAAAGGGTATGATCGCCAGCGCCTCGATATCCAGCTCCCGATTATCAGCAGATAACCGTTGATGAGAGAGTGAGAGCTGGATGTGGTCGGCCTGCCTATTTATGCCCCACACACAATGCAATCTCCTGGTCCTACAATCCCATTGTACATTGGCCGAAGGAATTCGGCCCCGTATCATAACAAAAGGTCATAGGGTGATTCATACAGGTGGGCTGTGACGATTTCCAACAGCTCAGGTGGGTGGGAAACTGGGTTTCCCGCCGCATACCTGAGTATGTGTAAATCATAGAAATGGACATAAACTTCTTATGTCCATAACTATTCGCACGAGCGATTAATACGCTCCAAACCAACACCGGAATATTGCTATTTAAATACTCTTCCGATGGGTACCAAACACTGCAGTATGATTCCTGTTAGACCCTTCGTACGATGCAAAGAGGGACTCCTCAGCTCTGGGACATTGTACTTTACCCAAACTTACAGAAACTATCAAAGGGATCATGATCTGTAAACTACATTAATTGTGAACATTTGTAACTAATGAGTCGCACGCTACGATCACATAAACTCTACCGTAAATGCGCATACTGCGCGTGCGAGTGCACGCTATTGCGGGTATGCGCTTCCACGGGAGAGCGTACGCATGCGCAGTACGGACCAGTGTGCGGTGCAAATATGGCAACGTGCATTGAGACATTTTTCTGACTTTGACAGTCCACCCTTTGGCAGTCAATAATAACTGCCACAAAACATTTAAGGAGAAAAATGTAAGTCGGGGGTTAATTGATTTCCATGGTTGGGTAGGGGAGGAGAGAGGAGAAGGTGTGAAGAGGGTATGACCTAGTGAGAAAGCAGAAGCATGTGTGTATGAGTCCATGTTTGGAGGGTCATGTATCATCGTGCCGTACGTGTGATAAATCAAGCTTCGAGGTATTGCGAAGTATACATTTGAATTCCTTCTTATCCTGTGGTACAGGTCTGTGGATGGGCTGTCAAACTTTACCGAGCTCATTTCGGCTGTAGTTGTAACAAAATGGGGATGCACATTTTAGTTGATGATACATGAATGGGGGAGGTATGTGGTTGCTGATATCTGTGCCTGAATTCCCTATCGTCTATGTGTGTCATTACCTGAGGGTTGTAGAGATGAAGATAAAGAACACTTATGGAAAATGCAATGGTATTCTATGTCAGGGAAATGTACATTCGTCGATTGAGGTCTTGATTGGTGTCGGTTGATTGGAGTCTTCTTCTTTGTGCTTTTGCTCATAAATCGTGAGTAAAGCAAACAACGTCCATGGATTTACAAAAAATGTTGGGCTAGCGTGATTTTAAAGTTCCTAGGGAAACTGGGGTACCCATGGCATTGTCCATCAAAATCTTGTATATCAGGTCATCTGCTCTTCTTCTTTCCATCTTTCCGTTGTCGGCCCCTTGGCTCATCAAATCCTTCGTCTACGTGGGTCTTTGTACCTCGGAGGAAAACATAGAAATGGGTGAAAGACGGACCGTATACTCATTACATCATTACGTCATGGTTTCTAGCATTGGGTCATAAATCAAATCCAGGTTAATTACAGTTTCCTCACTCCTCAAGCTCATCACTTTCGTACTTTGTTTACACCTCATCAAAGCCTGCCCGCATCTAAATATCAATCCAAACGATATAACGACACCCAAAATACACAGTAGAAACTTTCCAACATCCATTATGACTCCTTGAGCCCACTCTCCCAAACCGGAGAACCAATTTCGCGGGTTCAACCATGACACCCAACCAGTCAGCTCATTACCTACAGCAGCAAGGGTGAGATTGTGTTTTCGACGAAATTCCCACTTTAATTGCAGAATATCATCCATCTTTTGGTCTATGACCTCTACCGGATCCTCGGTGCTATTGGTGATATACGTGCAACACTTTATGCCGTACTGTGTTGCCAATGTAACACAATATCCGCCTGTTACTGCTGTAAGATAATTAAGAACCATCCTATGCTGAACTAGTTCTGTTTTGTAAGCTTGAAGTTCTCTTCCAGTGTATCTAAACGTGTCATCATACATTTCAGTGATATTATCTAACAAATTGGCGAGTGCGGAAATGTATCTATAATTCATCACTCCTCGAGCGGTACGAGTGAAATCTAACGCTACCAGAACCTGAATCCCGGTGGATTCATGGATAAGATCAGAGGCCGGATGCTCTAACCTTTCTGACAGTTGTCTTTTAACAAGGTGCTCGTAGTGAGTGTGAGTATAAGGAGCTTGGGCACCACGGTGTATGTCCTTCATTTTGTCATGTGTAACAGTCATCACTTCAGGCAATACTTTTCCAATATAACACAATCCTTCAGAGTTTGGGGCAAGCCACTTGTACGCCTTTCTCCCGCATATGAAATATGCATCATCGGGGAGAACATAAGGGACGGAGAAGGACATGACCATGTTACAAACCTTCCAGGTGAAATCTCCTGACCCTAATTCTTCCATCTGTCTAATGCACGTATCAGTTTGTACGATATGTGCACAGTATCCTGGTGATACCTCTCCAACTCTAGTAATCCTATTTCCTAAGGTATATCGATACCGGAAAGATTTTCCTCTACTGGCTATGTGGCGTACGAGCTCTGTATCTGTAGGCATTCTATCTGCTCTGTGTGAAAAGGTCATGGTAAGGTTGCTCCATGACACTTCCCAATTTCCCGGTTTTCTGGGATTGGAGATGTTAAAACATATGAGGGACCTATCCACATGGTATTGGTGGAGCTTCAAACTAGGAGGGCTGGAGATGTTAAACCTCCGGTCCACCGGTCTCCCACCACTTAGCTCAAGTACCTCCCCTAACGTTAAAGGAAATGGTACTAGCCCTGATTTGCTGTGACCCTGAGGTACTTGAGAGCATACCCAACAATCTGTTTGGTTCAACACGTTACCCACTAGAGAGTGATAGTCACTCAATGGATGCCGGTCCATATGGATATTAAAACTAGATTGGCATTTCTTTATGCATCCATCTTCAACCAGATTACCACATAGCCTACAGATACAGTTTTCCTCAGCTAACAATCCATCACAATTTCTTCTATCGGATCGTTTTCTGATACTCGCCTTTACTCGTTGGTTTGGTTGATCTTGGAAAACTACGCCTCCATCATCATAATCGGAACCCATTCCAGAACCTCTCTCGACCTCTATGGTACTCTCGCCGGAACAGACTGCTCTGGTCAACATCATGGTTAACATCAAAATCCGGATTACAGTCTCTTGGGGCAAGTCCATCTTTGAGGAGGAAATAGAGAAGAATGAGAAGGGGGAAAAAGAAATTTTTAAGGGAGAGGGGATGGGAAGTGGAGAAAAACAATAAAAGGGAGAGGGGAGTCGACAACTGCTTCCGGTCTTCAAGGCTCAGGTGCCGCCTCAGTCCTCCTGGAACAGACACTCCAGTGATACAACCTCTACCGTCTGTTCCTTATCACGGGACTTCTCTGGATCAGCAACCTTCTTGCAGTGGGACGAATGGACCCAAGTCTCTCTCTCAGCAACCTTCAATGCTGTGGTGCTAGTCAATAAGACCTGGTATGGTCCTTCCCATCTATCAATAAGACAACCTGAGCGTAGAAAATTTCGTATCATTACATAATCCCCAGGTTCAATGTCATGACAATTACTATCTGGTAAATCAGGAATCACCAACTTCAGATTATCATTTTGATTCCTCAACTGCTTACTCATATTAATCAAGTACTTTACAGTTACTTCATTGTTACATTTCAAATCATCCTGAGGGTTAATCATGACATGCGGTTGTCGACCAAACAAGATTTCAAAAGGGGACAGATTAAGAGGGGACCTGGGAGTGGTTCTGATGCTATACAAAACAATGGGTAAAGCTTCTGGCCACGTCAATCCTGTCTCTGCCATTACTTTACTCAATTTATTTTTAATAGTGCTGTTCACTCTTTCGACCTTCGCACTCGCCTGTGGACGGTACGGAGTGTGCAGCTTGCTATCAATACCCATCAATTTACACATTCCTTGGAAGACATCACCTGTAAAATGGGTACCCCTATCACTTTCAATGATTCTAGGGATACCATATCTACATACAAATTCCTGCACAATTTTCTTAGCTGTAAACATAGCGGTATTTGTAGCTGCTGGAAAAGCTTCGACCCAATTTGAGAAAACATCTATACAGACAAGTACATACTTTAAATTTCTACATGGGGGCAATTGAATGAAGTCAATTTGTATTACTTGGAAAGGGCCGCCGGCAGGTGGGATATGGGATGGTTCTGTAGGTATTGCCTTTCCAATATTCTTTCTCAGACAGGTAAGGCATGACATTGCTCTTTTACTAGCATGAGAGGAGAATCCTGGGGCGCACCAGTATGCTCTTACCAATTTGCACATCCCCTCCTTGCCTAGATGAGTCAGCCCGTGAGCTGCTTCAGCCAGACACGGAAGGTATGCCCTGGGGGCCACTGGTTTACCATGTCCATCCGTCCAGAGCCCTGAGGACTCCTGGCCATATCCCTTTGCCTTCCAGACTGCCTTCTCCTGAGTGGAACACAAATTCTGCATTTCACACAACTTTTGTGTGTTGATGGTATTAAATACCATCAGTTGTGTGGTGTCTGTCCGTATGGGGGTAGCAGCTGCAAGCTTTGCAGCTTCGTCTGCTCGGCTGTTACCAAGGGATACTGGGTCTTGACTATATGTATGTGCTTTACATTTGATAACAGCCACTCTGTCGGGTTCCTGTATCGCTGTTAGAAGCCTTTTTATATGAGCTGCATGCGCTATCGGTGTACCAGCTGCCGTCATGAAATTTCTGAGATGCCATAGCGCTCCGAAATCATGGACTACCCCGAACGCGTATCTAGAATCGGTGTAGATATTGGCAGACTTACCCTTAGCCAATTCACATGCTCTGGTTAGGGCGACCAGTTCAGCAACCTGGGCTGAGTGAGGTGGGCCTAGCGGTTCCGCTTCTATGGTGTCTTGGTCATCTACGACTGCGTATCCAGTACACAAGTCTCCCGAGTCTGTCTGTCTGTGACAACTACCGTCCGTGTAGAACGTGAGTTCTGCATTTTCTAGTGGATTGTCACTGATGTCAGGCCTTGCGGAAAAATTTTGGGTCAAATATTCCATACAATCATGTGTATCTTCCTTTGCATTAAATCCTCCTTCCCCATCACTCTCACCTCCCACCCTTTGTGCCTGTCCAGGCACACCTGGGAGAAATGTTGCAGGGTTTAATGCGCTGCATCTCCTTATGGTGATGTTTACGGGGGCCATTAATGCCAATTCCCATCTCGTAAACCTTGCTGATGAGACGTGTCTGGTTTGGGCAGAATTCAATAAGGCAGATACCGCATGCGGTGTATGGATTGTGAGGTTGTGGCCTAGCACGACATCTTCGCTTTTTGTCACTAGCAATGCTATCGCCGCAACGCTACGCAAGCATGTGGGGAGGGATCGCGCTACCGTGTCTAGCTGAGCGCTGTAGTATGCAATTGGCCTGCTGGCATCACCGTGTTTTTGTGTTAGTACACCTGCTGCGCACCCAGCACTTTCTGTTCCGTATAGTTCAAAGGGTTTCCCATAGTCTGGCATACCTAGTGCTGGTGCCTGCGTTAGGCACTGTTTGAGTCTCTCAAATGCTGTTTCAGATTCGTCTGTATGCGAAATCCGATCAGGTTTGTTTGAAGAGACCATTTCCTGCAAAGGTAGCGCCAATATGGAAAACCCTGGGATCCAATTACGGCAATACCCACACATTCCTAAAAACGTCCTGATCTGTTGCTGGGTTTGTGGCAGTGTCATGTCTCTAATGGCTTGGATTCTATCAGCGGTCAGGTGTCTCAGTCCTTGTGTTAGACAGTGTCCCAAGTATTTTACCTTAGCTTGGCATAATTGCAACTTGTCTTTGGAGACCTTGTGACCTGTGTCTGAAAGATGAAACAGGAGCTGTTTCGTATCCTTCAGGGATGCCTCCAATGAATCAGAACACAGTAGTAGATCATCCACGTACTGTATCAACACTGATCCACTTTCCGGTTGGAAAGACTGTAAACAATCATGCAAAGCCTGAGAAAATATACTTGGACTATCTATGAAACCTTGGGGTAACCGAGTCCACGTGTATTGGACTCCTCTGTATGTGAATGCAAACAAATATTGGCTGTCAGGGTGCAGAGGTACCGAAAAGAAAGCGGAGCAGAGGTCAATAACAGTGAAAAATTTGGCAGTGGGAGGAATTTGCATTAGGATGACAGCTGGATTAGGCACTACGGGGAACTGACTCTCAACTATTTTGTTAATCCCCCTTAGATCCTGCACTAGCCTGTAACCCCTCCCCCCACTCTTTTTAACAGGGAAGATGGGACTATTTGCTGTGCTGGACGTTCTTACTAGAATGCCCTGTTGTAGCAAGCGCTCTATTACCGGGAAAACTCCTAACTCCACCTCTGGCTTCAGAGGATACTGTGGGATTTTTGGAGCTATCCTACCATCTTTTACTTGTACTACTACTGGAGCTACATTTGCCATTAATCCAGTGTCCTGTCCATCTTTTGTCCAAAGCGACTCTGGTATCTGAGATGTCATCTCTTCTACTTGGGATGGATTCCTATTTGTCATAATGGAATGTGACATTAATTTTGATGGGGAGTCTAACATGTCTCGTACTTCCTGAGCGTGATTCTCAGGGATGTCCAAGAATACACCTTCAGGAGTACAATAAATGACGCAACCCATTTTACATAGTAAGTCTCTACCCAGGAGATTAGTTGGTGCAGATGCAGCCAGCAAAAAGGAATGCTTGGTATGCAAAGGCCCTATTGTAATCTCGGCTGGTTTGCTAACAGGGTAGTGCTGGACTACTCCTGTTACTCCTATGGCTGGAACTGTCCTACCAGTGGTTCTCATGCCCACTGTCGAATTGATCACTGACTTGGCCGCCCCTGTGTCTACAAGAAAGTTTAAAGTTTTACCGGCTACATTGATTGCAATCTCTGGTTCGCTTCCAAGACTGGCAATCAATTTAACTGGTTGCAGATTACAGGTATGGCCACACCCCTATTGGGTATGCTGACCTCCCTGAATCCCGCTGGCAGCAACTACTTGTGAGGGAGTTAGCTGGGAACTACCAGAGGCATGCCAATCTCTGTTCGGGGGATATCTTTTTGTTTCCCCTGTATGTGGCTCAAAACTCCGCCTCTGTGGACCCTGCTCCCAATGTCGTGTGTTGTGTTGTTGTCTAGGGGGTTGAAAAGATCTTTGTACATTTCTTACTCTACAGTCTCGTGCAAAGTGTCCTGGTTTGTTACAAGAAAAACATGTTATTACACTTGCCTTACCCACAGGATTCGGTGGTACATACGCAGGCTGCCTTGTGGTCAGCGCCTGTATACTTACGGACATCAACTTATCACTTTGCGACTCCCTGTGCCTAGTGATATTTCTGTCGTGATCAATAGCAGCCTCTCTCAAGGTGGACACTGACAGACCTCGCCAACATGGCTGCGTGGTCTGTACCCTAGCTTTTAATGTTTCTTTCAAACCATCCATCAGTACAGATACTGCTACTTCTCGATGGTTTGGGTTGGTCTTAATGTCCTCTATACCAGTGTACTTTGCCATTTCTAATAGTGCCCGGTGAAAATATTCTGTTGCCGTTTCGGACTCCTTTTGCTTAATGGAAAATATTTTATTCCATTTAACAACGGCAGGGAAATACTCTTTTAGCTGTAGATTTATCCTTTTTACATTATCCTTGTTGTACACGTCTGTAAGCGGTACATCTTTATCCAATGCACAATCAGCTAAAAACTGAGTTGCATCAACATTGGAAGGTAAACAAGCTCTTAGCAGTATCTGCCAATCCTTGTTGTTGGGTTCTACCGTGTTACCTAAATCCCTGATGTATTTTTGGCTAGCAACTAAATCCTTCCTGGGGTCAGGAAATTCGGACACTATTGTTCTTAATTCCATTCTGGAAAATGGAGTGTACATGGCAATGTTCCTTATGGGAGTGGCTCCAGACACATCTGTTTTTCCATTGGGAACTGCTATTACCCTTACAGGAGCAATTCTAACAGCCTCTTCCTGTGTAGATTCTACAGCTTGTTGTGGTACAATTGTTTCAGTGTAGTGCATGGTGCCGTACTTACCCGTTGACACGACCTCACCTATCCCTCCGCTAGGGGCTTTCACTAATCTCGTGGGTGTCGCTGTGCCTACTGTGGTCTCTGCTATGGTGGCTGCAAGAGAGAGAGCTGAAATTGTTGCTGAATCGTCTTCTTGATCACACTCCTGAGGAAGGTTCAAAACAGGGTACATCTTGCACGGGTTAATACTTGCATGAGTTATTTGGTTAACATCATTAACATTTACAGTGTTACTAAGAGTTTGTGTTTTACAACCCAGTGCGTTTCTCTCCGCAATCAACTTTTCTCCTGCAATGTATGGTGGGGGAGGAGCTGTGGCAATCAACTTCCTGACTGCCCCAGATCCTGCCGCCAGAGCCAAACCTCTCTGTATCTCACCTTCCTGGTGCCATAACTGTAAATAATCATGATGCTGAATTCGTCTCTTTGCTGATTTTACGAGACATATCCTCCTCCTTAAATTTTGTAACACCTCTGGACTGAAGCTACCTATTCTTGGGAACTTGTCCCTGTCTTGTACAGTCATTCTCTCCCATTCATCACATAAAGATTCGGTGTGAATTCCATATTTTTCACACATTACATATCGTGCCGACCCAACTGGTCGGTTCACAGAATCAACCTGAACCAGGGTTGATCGCCCCCTACCTGAGCAACTGGCCCCCATAGTCTGTAGGTGTTGCTTAGTCCTCCTTGGATTTTCTGTATCAAGGTTTTCAGCAAGCCTTTTCAGACAACCAAATTACTCCACAGTAGGCCGGCGGTGGCGGTTTACCGAGTACCCCACTCACTCGCCCACCTCGACCAATACGACCTGATCACACCGACGTGGTGCTGGCGTACTCGATACAGGGCCCCTATGGAACCTTCAGTTTACTGGAACATATGAGGGTTACCCGCAGGACACTTACTCTTTCCAGTAAAGGTGGGGTTGTTAGATAGTTCCTGAGTGACCAGCGAACTTCCCTTCCAAAAATAAAAAATTACACAAATCACGTCAGAATGTACAAATAGCGTTTGTGACCACTTTACTCTAATGGTATTAGGTCAGATCACTAACTACTGCACACAATTACGTGCGGTCCAATCGTTCAGTACACGAGCACTACTTGTCATGTACTGAAAGATCAATGGAATCGATGTTTCCGGCCGCGATTCCTTCAGCAAGAGCTTATGGCCTATATGGGTTCTGCACCAACACCCCAGGCGTTGTGCCACTGGACTTTTATAGCGGACCTTTTACCTTACGACCTCCTGGTCTTGTTCCTTATGACCTCCTGGTCTTGTTACCTTATGGTCCGCTATACTCTAATGCTCAAATATTATTTAACCAGGGATGCCTCCCTGGCCACCGTATATGTCACTTACACGTATGTCCCTTGACGAGTACCCGGCTTTCCTTTTGGTTCCACCTTAAAGTTATATAAACTTTTGTATACAAAACACACTCACTCAACACAAGTACACTTTTGTTTCTATATCTATTTCTGCGCAGAAATTGTCTTCAGGCCAAGAGTGTTACCAATTAGGAGCAGGATCTGTTAAACTAAATTTCAGATTTTTCCAAAAATAGATTTGCGTTATTTACCGCTTCGCGTTATCTACCGCTGTGCGTTACTTATCGCTTTTGCGCTAATTATCGCTTTGCGCTAATTCAACTTTTCGTGACTTGGGCTACGTGGGCGTAACCAGACGCTACGTTGCGTAATGTACGCTGCGTGCGTCCTGCCTTTCGGATTGCGTACGCTAGTCTTTGTTAGTGACACGTGTACGCAATGCAAAGGATCCACCGTAACACAATATATATATTTTTATCAATGTAAATGATCCCTGATCATCTACCGCAATCCACACTGACTGCCTTGTATCTCAGACAAACCGTGTGTTTGTTCTATACTTTAACTATTACCTCTACTATTAAATAACAGCAAATCTCTTTTTAGCACTTTCTATCAACTATAAAAATTGGCAAACAGGAATAGTGATATACGAAATTTGAAAAAGAAATGCAGATAAATGTATGCGTACGCAAGACAAAAGAAAAATAAACAGTTTTAAAAGACACAAGCGTTTTGTTCTTACTTCCGGTTACCGGATTCCTTCAGCACTCTTTACCTAAGCGAAGCAGACGCTTATCCCGTCAGCAACTGCGAGACAACCTCCCACCCTTTGCTGGAGGGATAATGTCTGCTGATCTACCTAGTGCAGATGTGAAAAGGACCGGACGAGCCCGCAATTGACAATGTAAAATTCCTTTGTCGTATAAACAACCCTTTATGAAGCTAAGAACACTGTACGCTGTTTACTTAAGAAGTACCGTAATGGTACGCTAGTTGCGTAACGATCGCTCAGCCGTAGGCGAGACGCTCAGGCGTCACGTTCGCTCACGGCCCAGGGATCACAGGACACGTTATTGGTTATGTCTAGGGGAAAGATTCGCTGTAACGTAGCGTACGCTAGAGACCACGAGGAGGTCACCAGCGATGCAGACGCTCACAACACTATACCTTTATGTTAAACCTTATACCGATGAAACACACAGAATACCTTAATGTGAGTACAGGGTGTAAATGCAACCTTGTGTAACCTGACTAACTACAAAGCTGATTGAGCGTCACCGACGCTCAAGTGAACACTTAACACTATAGTAAATACACTGATACTGGTTTAGGTTTCCAAAGCCTATTAACTGTATTATATCTAATATACTTGTAAAAGGGGATAACAGTACATATGATACGCTACAATATAACAGAGACCTCCTAACCACAGAACTAAACAATAAATACAATAAGACAATACTACGCTGACCTAAATGAAATACAATACAATACTATAATACTATAAGGTATTTAAGAGAAAAGAGGAGAGAGAGAGATAGAGAGAGAGAGAGAGATTGGCTCGCAGAAAGACAATGATTATGGAGAGAACTTACGCACAAAGGGTATGATCGCCAGCGCCTCGATATCCAGCTCCCGATTATCAGCAGATAACCGTTGATGAGAGAGTGAGAGCTGGATGTGGTCGGCCTGCCTATTTATGCCCCACACACAATGCAATCTCCTGGTCCTACAATCCCATTGTACATTGGCCGAAGGAATTCGGCCCCGTATCATAACAAAAGGTCATAGGGTGATTCATACAGGTGGGCTGTGACGATTTCCAACAGCTCAGGTGGGTGGGAAACTGGGTTTCCCGCCGCATACCTGAGTATGTGTAAATCATAGAAATGGACATAAACTTCTTATGTCCATAACTATTCGCACGAGCGATTAATACGCTCCAAACCAACACCGGAATATTGCTATTTAAATACTCTTCCGATGGGTACCAAACACTGCAGTATGATTCCTGTTAGACCCTTCGTACGATGCAAAGAGGGACTCCTCAGCTCTGGGACATTGTACTTTACCCAAACTTACAGAAACTATCAAAGGGATCATGATCTGTAAACTACATTAATTGTGAACATTTGTAACTAATGAGTCGCACGCTACGATCACATAAACTCTACCGTAAATGCGCATACTGCGCGTGCGAGTGCACGCTATTGCGGGTATGCGCTTCCACGGGAGAGCGTACGCATGCGCAGTACGGACCAGTGTGCGGTGCAAATATGGCAACGTGCATTGAGACATTTTTCTGACTTTGACAAGTGCAAAATAAATCAATAACTATCCATATATGAAACGTTGACACGGTGAAGCTGTTGTAGCTGCCGTTTCTTATTTACAAGTCCGAGGAGTGCCGCCCATTGCGCATTGTGTGTATATATGTACGGACGGGGAGTTCCCCGAAACATGTCGGAATAAACTAACCGCATTTTGTCTACATGATTTGAGTCTGCTTGAGTGCCGCCGGTCTCCACTACATATTTAGAGGATCAGCATTGCTTCTCCAGGAGGGCACCGCAGCACGTTGACAGTGGGACAGGGAGTGCCGGGATTATCACATCCTATATATATATATATATATCCTATATAATTGTCCAGATCTGTCACTCTGTGACTGTGTGGCTAATGCTGGGCGTGGCTAGGAGCTCTCATTGGGTTAGCAGCAGGTCTATCACACCCAGTCCACAGCTGATTGGGTGAGAAACGCCCTCCCACACAGGTTACATCCAATGGGAGGCTCTGTTCCCAGAGCAGGATTAACAATGGGGCTGATGGAGCTGCAGCTCCAGCTCCACACCCCAAAATAGGCCCACTGCATCTGCAGCAACATACCCTCCCACAATGTACACATAAAAATCACTTCAAACTTGAAAAGGGGGCGTGGTCACGGGTACAGTGATGTGGCCACGCCCCTTTTCCTATACTTTCAATGGCCGCTTGGAGAGCCAAAAAACGGTACAGACCATAAAAAAAAGAGACTGTACCTGCCAAAAAGGTGCAGCTGGAGGGTATGCCACTGCATCTGCAGCACGTCTCTGTGCTGTAGATAGGGGGGGGGGGGGAAACAACCTTTTACTGCAGCGCCCTATGGGGGCCATTCTGACCTGATCGCTCGCTGCAGTTCATCACAGTGCAGCGATCAGGTTAGAAATGCACATGCGCCGACACCGCAGTGCGCCGGCACATGGCTGACAGCCGACGGCTGTCGTTGCCTAGCGATCACCTCTGCCTGATTGACAGGCAGAGGCAGTCTCTGGGTGGGAGGGGGCGGCACTGTTTTGTGGGCGCGGCCCGGCCAACTCAGGCGGGCCATGGCGGCTGTGTGACATCACACGCAGCCGCTGCAACCCGGCCAGCGATGAGTAACTCCCGACCATCCGCAGGAGCTGCACTGGCTGGGAGTTACTCTTCCAGTACAAATCATCGCTGCTGTGCGATGCTTTTGTACTTGTGGGGTGGACTAGCCCTGTGCTGTGCGTCCCCCCGCATGTCAGTGTAAGTGATCATAGCTGTGCGAAATTTAGCACAGCTACGATCAGGTCAGAATGACCCCCTATGTCCTGCTGCCAGTCCGCCTGCCCCCTCCGGCATCAACAATCCCCACTCCCTAGCCGCGGCGCACGTTGGACAAAAGCTGCTGCGGCCACCGGCATAGATGTGTATGAAAGCTGCGCAGCAGAAGGCTTTCATAGCCCTCCCAGCGCCGTATACTCTCTGAGCCCCGGAGCCTCCTCTGCGCATGATGTCACAGAAGTGCCTCCCCGCCACAGCCGCACCCAGATCCCCAGAGGCCCTGACTCCGCAATACAGCACCTGGGCTGCCGGCCTGGAAGCCCTCGAGATGGCTAATGTAACGGATAGAGTGGGTGATATCGTGGAGGGTAATGTCTGGATGCTGACACTGACACTGCACAGTACTTTCACCTTTTACATTGATTCAGCGAGTCAGTCAGTTCTGCCAGCCAGTCACTATTGTTAGCGCCGGTGTCCCAACGCGCCACATTACAGGGAAGTATACGCACTAATGGGGTAATACAGAGTTGATCGCAGCAACAAATTTGTTAGCAGTTGGGCAAAACCATGTGCACTGCAGGGGGGGCAGATATAACATGTGCTGAGAGAGTTAGATTTGGGTGGGGTATGTTCGAACTGAAATCTAAATTGCAGTGTAAAAATAAAGCAGCCAGTATTTACCCTGCACAGAAACAAAATAACTCACCCAAATCTAACTCTCTCTGCAAATGTTATATCTGCCCCCCCCCCTTGCAGTGCACATGGTTTTGCCCAACTGCTAACAAATTTGCTGTTGCGATCAACTCTGAATTACCCCCTAAATAAACTACAGCTCCCAGCAACCCTTAGCGCTGAAGCATTCAGGCGCTAAGGGCTGCTGTAGTTTTTAAGGGCTGCTGGGAGCTGTAGTGTAATGCGGTGCGTTGGGACACCGGCGCTAACAATAGTGACTGGCTGCTGTGCGAGTCTCCGGGAGAGCCACTGCCAAAGGGAGGACAGCAGCCTAGCTGCTTCCAGGAGGAGAAGCATTACCCCTCCCCCACTCGCAGTACCTCCGGGCCCCATCCACAGCTCCCGCACACACACCCCTCCCTACGCCACCCACGGTGGCTCCGGACCCCCTCCCCCACCCGCAGCACCCCTGCACCCGCCACTCCCCACCCGCAGTGGCTCCAGACCCCACTTGCGGCACCCGCCCCTCCCCCACCGCCGCACCAGCCCCTCTCACCCCCGCAACCACCCCTCCCCCACCCGTGGCACCCCCAGCCTCCTTCCGCGTCTCCCCCGCACCCGCAAATCCCCCAACCACAGCACCTACTAGGTGATTCATCAGGCCCTGTGTGCGCTGTTCACGCCATTGCAAGGGGCTACGACCCCTTAACCATCGTTCGCCCTTTGTCCGTGCAATATTTAACCACTCACACAATTATGATTGGAGGTAATACTCCATATAATACAACTATTGCACGCTACAAGAGCGTGCAAGGGTTAAGGGGGTCATAGCCCCTCACGACGGTGTGAAGAGCTCCCGTATATATATATATACATACGAAGGGAGAGAGACATGAGCCAAATAGTGTAGTGTGTTCAACATAGGAAGATAGTTCTTGATCAGTAAGACACAAGCTGATATGCGTATCAAATAGATACTTGCAATAAAGCATATCCTTAGTAATGACTGAGTGCTTGTCAGGCATACCACACAGCTTAACCATCTGATATGTGCAATCTCCAGCTCGTCTGCTTAAATGGCTTTCTGCCCACTCTTTAATACACGTTCCCAGATCTCATTCTTCATGAGTCTGGACAGATTCCAATTTCAAGAATGACTTCGGTTAACGCTTGAAAGAGAAAGAGATAGTCACAAGTCATATACTGGGAGAGGACTCAGGAAGACACCTATATATCCTATATAATAAAAAGGCTAATGCTGTGCCTCACCTCTATAGGGGGAATGTAAGTGTTTTGCGCGCCAGCGGGCACTAGATGGCGCCCGACAGAGCAATTCAAGTGTTGCTCCGATCAGCCATGCACAGCACTGGTGCTGACATTGCTGCTAGGCTGTTCCGTTGGCTGGTAACTTTTATATATATATATATATATATATATATATATATATATATATATAGTAATAAAGAGACGGCGTCACTCCAGGTCTTGTAAAGTAGTAACATACTCAAGCGTGTATTAAAAAAAAAATCACAATTCCATTTCCCCTTGATTGATACACGTTTGAGTATTTTACTACTTTACAAGACCTGTAGTGACGCCGTTTCTTTATTACTATACTAATCTCGCTGCGGAGGGCACCTAGTCAATTGACCCACTTAGGACCAGGAGTGCCGGGCAATATAGCAGACTATATATATATATATATATATATATATATAAAGCAATGGTATAAAAGCAGCTGTTCTACAGGATTTTTGTGAATGTATATTTGTTAGGATATGGTGCACTCTATGCCTGTCTCCTTCTACACAGCAGTCTATGGGCGCATCCTCTAGTGTTAATTTCCTAGTGTAAAGAGTCACTCGGAGGCGGAGCTATGTGATGTAGTCCCTGCTCCTCCATCTTAGAGTGAGTAAGAGAGACTGAGTCCTGGTGTATGCAAGCGTGCAGAGCTGAGACCGAGCGGATCTCAGCTACAGAGACTCACTGCGTTCCATTGCATGTATCGCAGCTCCGGAGATGATGCTGAGCCAGGCGCCGCATCTTCTTTACAGCGGGAGTCCTCCGTCCCTCACCATCGGAGACAACTCCTGATAAGTACCACTACCACTGCTGTTAACTTGTATGATATGAGGGGCCCTAATTGCCTATATCAATATTACATCTGAGTCACCTGTGTTTACTGAATAAACCTGCATTACTGTTTAAGTAATTAAGTGTGTGGACTGACGTCACTGCAGCAGGGAATCCAATACACTCTGCCAACAGGTTACAGGTCCAGTCCTGTGCCCCAGACCCGCATGTGCCTGAATATTAACCCCCTGAGTGCTTTTGAATAATCACACAAAGTTTAAAGTTGCATTTTCTACAAGTGCAGAAAGGATGTATAGCACAGGACACAGCATGAACTTTGCTAAGCTGAAAGGTTCAGAGAACTATGCTACATGGAAGTTTGCCATGGAGATGCAGCTTAAGCAGGAAAAGTTGTGGAAGGTTACTATAGACCCAGGAGCAGGTCCAAACCCAGATGATGAAGACAGAGCCATTGGGACGATAGGTTTAGCTGTGTGGCAGCATGGTTATTCAATAGTCAGTGGGAAAGTGTCAGCTAAGGACATGTGGACAGCCCTGCAAAATGCATATGAAGACATAGGTCTAATGAGAAGGATAAGTTTGAGATGCATGCTATATGGAACGAATCTGAGTGCCTGCAAGGACATGAACGATTATATTGATAAGTTATTGTCGATAGCTCAGCAGTTGGCATCTGTGGAGGCACAGGTGGACGAGGAAGAAGTCACAGTGGCTATGTTACAGAATCTGATGCTAGAATTTGATTTTTTTGGTGGTTGCGTTAGAGTCAATGACACTAAACTGACAACGGAGATTGTAAGGGCCAATTTGCTGCAGTTCCAAGAACGTATTCCCATCGAGACCATAGCTGAGGGTTCTGCCTTGATCACAAAGGGAACAAAGTCCAAAAAGCACAAATTCAAATGTTTTGTATGTCACAAGATAGGACATAAAGCGTCAGATTGCAGAATGAGAAATTCCAGTGGTGTGCAGAAGCACTGTGACAAGCCAAACGAGTCAGCACTGAATGTAGCAGACTGTCACAGGAAGGATTGCTGGTACATGGACTCGGGGGCCACTAGACATTTCAGTTGCAATAAGCATTGGTTCAATTCTTTAACACCGGGTGTACCCACTACAGTTACAGGGATTGGAACTAAGGTCCTTACTGCATTACAAGCTGGGACAGTCACAGTACGTTTAAGAATTGGAGGAGAAATAGTTGTTACAGATATCCAAGATGTATTGTACGTGCCTGATATAGAAAGTAATCTCATTGCTATCAGCGTCCTAGAGAAAAAAGGCTACAATTTGAGTCCAATTTCAGAAGGGCAAGTGTATGGTGCAGAATAAAAGAGGGACTGTTATTGCTTCAGCAACCCGGTGCAACCAACTATATGTCCTGGACACGGAGGAGTGTACTGCAATGATGGCTACTGAGGAGAAACAGTCAATGGAGCTGTGGCACAAACACTTGGGTCATCTGGGATATGACAATGTTTAGAAACTGCTAGATGGAATGGTAACAGGTATCACCGTGAGCAACGCTGAAAGACCAATGATGTGAGAGTTGCATAAAAGGCAAGCAAATTCGCAACCCATTTCCAAAGTCAGTTAATAGAGCAGAGACACCGTTACCTCTAGTGCACACAGACGTGTGTGGTCCAATGGAGGAAGAATCAATCAGTGGCTATAGGTATTTCATGACTCTCATTGATGACACCACAAGAATGACACACGTGTACTTCCTTAAAGAGAAAAGTGAAGTTGTCAACAAAATTGTGGTATACAAAAACCTAGTGGAGAATCAGACAGGTCTGAAACTAAAGATCCTGAGCTCATACAATGGTGGAGAGTATGATAACAAAGTCTTAGCCGCATTCCTTAGGAAATATGGCATAAAGCATCAGCTGACAATTGCCTACACACCGGAACAGAATGGCGTGAGCGGGCAAACCGCACAATTGTTCAAAGAGCACGGACTATGTTAAGTGATGCTGGCCTGGAAAACAAGTTTTGGGCAGAAGCAGTATCTACTGCAGTATACATAAAGAATCGTGCACCTACAGTGGCCGTCAAAGGTAAAACGCCACTGGAGGCGTGGTCCAGGAAAAAGCCAAGTGCCAGTCACCTCCGTGTCTTCGGGAGCAAAGCTTTTGCACATATAAAAAGGAGGAAAGGAGAAAGCTAGATCCAAAATCCATAGAATGTATAATGCTCGGATACTGCAACGAAAGCAAAGGAAACAGACTTTGGGATATTACAAGTAAACGTCTTCTTAAATTCAGAGATTTGGTATTCTATGAGACAGCACCACTAACTGGAGCAGTGGAGCAACAAGAAAATGTATCATTGGCTGTACAGGCATCAGAAAGCGTGTCTGAATCTTAGAGTGTCAAAGCAGACAACAAGTCGGGGAACAGGAGTTCCATTAGGAGCAACAAAGGTGTACCAGCCAATAAATACAGTGCGGAGTATGCAAACAAAGCTTACTGTGAACCTCAAAACATACAAGAAGCAAAGTCAGGCAGTGATTGGACAGAGTGGAAGTCAGCAATTGATACAGAACTGTCAGCACTAAATGATAACAGTACATGGACTATGGTTGATAGACCAAGCAACTGTAAAACGATTAAAAACAAGTGGGTTTTCTGCAAGAAGTTGAACGCAGTTGGGATGGTAGCTCATTACAACGCCCGCCTTGTTGCCAAGGGATATACCTAGAAGTATGGAATAAAGTACAGAGAGATCTACTCACCAGTCGCAAGGTATAGCACCTTAAAGTTAGTGATTGCTATTGCTACACTTCATGATCTACTGTTATATCAGCTAGACTTTGATTCTGCATTCCTGAATTGAGAGTTAGTTGAGGAAATTTACATGGAGCCACCTGAACACTATGATATGGATATATTCCAAACTGGAAAAGTTTGTCTCTTAAAGAAGTCACTATACAGCCTCAAGCAAAGTGGTCGTTGCTGGTATGTGAAGTTGGATGCAGTGCTTCTAGAATTTAACATTCTTAGGTCAGAGACTGATCACTGCCTATACCACAAAACTATCAAAGAAAAGTTGTTCATCATAGCTGTCTATGTGGATGATTTACTGTTGGCAGGTCAAGAACATCACATCACTGTGTCAAGCACCAGCTTAAACAATGATTCAAGTTGAAAGATCTAGACCCTGCAGATCATCTATTAGGTATGAAAATTGTACAAAACCTGCAAGAGGGAACTGTCACAATTGACCAACAAACATACATTGAGACAATAATTTCCAAATACAGAATGATAGATGCAAAACCAGTAAGTACTCCCATTGATAAAAGTACAAAGATGGTCAAGGCCATGTCACCAAGTAGCAAGGGGGAGAAAGAGGAAATGCAAGAAATCCCTTATCAAAATGCTATTGGTAGTTTGATGTATGCAAGTATTGGGACACGACCTGACATCACACATACAGTGAGTTGGGTAAGCCAGATCGCAAATAATCCTGGGAGACAACACCGGATTGCAGTAAAGAGAATACTAAGGTACCTCAAAGGTACAAGTTCACTAAAGCTGAGATTTACAAGATCATCAGATACCAGCTTAAAAGTATTCTGTGACGCCGACTGGGGATCAGATGAGGATGATAGACGTTCTTATACTGGATACCTGTTTGCACTGGCAGGTGCAGCCGTAAGCTGGGCAAGTAGGAAAGAACCCACAGTTGCTCTTTCTACAACAGAGGCAGAGTACATGGCACTCACAGAAACTTCAAAAGAAGCGCTTTGGATAAGAGAGACTTTACGTGAATTAGGTCTTCTTTACCACAGTGAGATCATCAACACAAAGTGTGATAACAAGGGAGCAATTGATCTTTCTTGTAGCACAAAGCATCATGGACGGTCTAAGCACATTGCTATAAGACATCACTTCATCCGTGAGTTGGTGGAAAACAAGTCCGTCAATGTGGAATATGTTGCAAGTTAAGAAAATATTGCCGACATGTTGACAAATGGACTGTCATCACACTTGTTACATGCATTCCTGATGGCATGTGGACTGGAATATGGTTAATGTTGATTTGTTCTTACTGTTTTTGCTTCCCATCATGTTTTCGGTTACAGGAATGACTTTATTGATTTGTTTGATAAAATGTCATGTTCTTTAAATATGTGACTGGAGACAGTCTTAAGCGAGGGGGAGTGTTAGGAGATGGTGCGCTCTATGCCTGTCTCCTTCTACACAGCAGTCTATGGACGCATCCCCTAGTGTTAATTACCTAGTGCCAAGTGTCACTCGGAGGCAGAGCTATGTGATGTAATCCCTGCTCCTCCATCTTAGAGTGAGTAAGAGAGACTGAGTCCTGGTGTGTGCAAGCGTGCAGAGCTGAGACCGAGCGGATCTCGCCTATAGAGACTCACAACGTTCCATTGCATGTATCGCAGCTCCGGAGATGACGCTGAACCGGGAGCCGCATCTTCTCTACAGCGGGAGTCAGACTGCACGGCTGTGCAGTCCTCCGTCCCTCACCACAGGAGACAACTCCTGATAAGTACCACTACTGTTACCTTGTATGATATAAGGGCCCCTAATTGCCTATATCAATACTGTATCTGAGTCACCTGTGTTTACTGAATAAACCTGCATCACTGTTTAAGTCATTAAGTGTGTGGACTGACGTCACTGCACCAGGGAATCCAATACACTCTGCCAACAATATTAACTCTTGGGAGTTTTCCTTTCTTTTCTTTTTTTATTATTAGTCATAGACATTTTTGCAGGTGTCCTGTAATACCTATGGATCCCAATATGAATCAGAGATCTCTGCTATGACTCCTTGGCACAGCAAACCCTATAGTGTATATATTTACCATAAATACATGTAAAATAACATATATGACATTAATAGCACACAGGGTCGGACTGGTATACAGGGGAAATTCCAGGTGGGCTCCAATCCCTGAAAGCCACACCCCTTCCTCTATGGGTCAGTAACCTGGTGGAGCAGGATCATTGATCACTTGGGTGCTTGGTTAGTTTCTATGGAAATTACGGCAACGTTAGCCCTTCTGCCAATCAAAGTGGGTGGTTCTGACACACCCATGTCCCTTCCTTTATAAATGGACCCTGTTCTTTGCATGTCTTCTCTAATGGTTGGCTAAGTCCTTCTGTTGTGGCTGGCCACACCCCTTAAGCTTGGTCCCCTACCCCTGCATTCCTTAGTGTTTCCCTTCATTCCCCCTTACAACGCTAAAAATAGTACTTTTTGGCATGTTCCACAATCCTTTTATAATAATATTTTGAAAACATAAGCTTCTTTCTCTATATCGAAGGGTCGTAGATTAAGATCATAGCTGCAGTTTACACACCATGGACCCTGCTGTGCCTCAGAATTGCCATGACCTCAGCTTTCATTACAGATGCTTATGGATTACACATCTGAAGGGTAGTGTGCAAGACTTTTCCACAAGCTAATGGCAGAACTTAACACACACACACACGGGATCCGGTCTGAAGATCGACAGTGTCTAGGTCGACAATGTTTAGGTCGACCACTATAGGTCGACAGTCACTAGGTCGACATGGATGGAAGGTCGACAGGGTTTCTAAGTCGACATGTGCTAGGTCGACAGGTCTAAAGGTCGACATAAGTTTTTTTTTTTCGTTTTTTTTTTTCTGGATTTTTTCATACTTAACGATCCACGAGGACTACGATTGGAACGGTAAAGTGTGCCGAGCGAAGCAGTAGCGGAGCGAAGGCACCATGCGAGGGGGGGACGCGGTGCACTAATTTGGGATCCCGGTCACTTTACAAAGAAAACGACACAAAAACAAAACAAAAACCTCATGTCGACCTTTAGACCTGTCGACCTAGAAACCCTGTCGACCTTCTATCCATGTCGACCTAGTGACTGACGACCTATAGTGGTCGACCTAAACATTGTCAACCTAGATACTGTCGATAAAACAAACCACACACACACACACACACACACACACACACACACACACACACACACAGCAGATTGTGCTCACATCCCAGTTATAACGTCTGAACCCTCAGTACAGTTTCATACGTTGTCTTCCCATCAAGTTTTGTGCTTTCGCCATGTCTGTTCACTTTATTCACTGAGTATGGAAGGCTATGCTGACATAGATTAGCATCTAATAAACAGGTTACAAGCCAAGTCTTACCAAACTAATCTTACTTGCAAGTAAAATGTAATGTGCTGGAACCAAAAACAAAAGTGTAGCCTCTAAGAGGGTGGTATGAATAGGACGGAGGAAAAGTTTCGGTGTTGGGGGCCAATGGGTTCAAACTCTTTCGTTATGGTTCATCTTCTGGAATGTGAGTCAGAGAACCAGGTGGTGGTGGAGGCAGCTTGTCCTCAGTGCGTGGTGACAGTTGTCACCCGTCACTTCTAATAGGCTAGGGAAGATGCCTCAAACCTTCCAGAGAGATTACGTGGAGAAGTTGCCCAGAGCAATTAATCAGCATCCAGCTATCATTTATCTAGCACAGACTATAGAATTACAGAAGCTGATTGATGATCTTTGATACATTCCTCCCAGCACCAAGTGCCCCCACACACTGCACCAATAATGCCCCATGCCCATTTATTCTTGCCCTCTCCCACATCTGCAGGCACCAGCACAGCTGGTTCCCAGGCACATTCATGTCCTGCTACTGCATAAGGAACTTTAGGGTATATGGGGGTCATTCCGAGTTTATCGCTAGCTGCCGTTGTTCGCTGCGTAGCGATCAGTGAAAAAAACGGCTAAGCTGTGCATGCGTTTGCACCGCAATGCGCACGCGCGTCGTACGGGTACAAAGTCTTTTGTGGTTTTGCACAGGTTCTAGCGACGTTTCCAATCGCACAGCTGATTGCAAGGAGATTGACAGGAAGAGGGCATTTCTGGGTGTCAACTGACCGTTTTCTGGGAGTGTTTGGAAAAATGCAGGCGTGGCCGGGCGTTTGCTGGGCGGGTATCTGACGTCATTACCGTGTCACTCGTCGCAGCAATCATCGCACAGGATAAGTAACTACAGGGCTGGTCTTGTTCTGCACAAAGGCCCTCATTCCGAGTTGTTCGCTCGGTAAAAATCTTCGCATCGCAGCGATTTTCCGCTTAATGCGCATGCGCAATGTCCGCACTGCGACTGCGCCAAGTAAATTTGCTATGCACTTAGTAATTTTACTCACGGCTTTTTCATCGGTCTGGCGATCGTAATGTGATTGACAGGAAATGGGTGTTTCTGGGCGGAAACAGGCCGTTTTATGGGCGTGTGGGAAAAAACGCTACCGTTTCCGGAAAAAACGCAGGAGTGGCCGGAGAAACGGAGGAGTGTCTGGGCGAACGCTGGGAGTGTTTGTGACGTCAAACCAGGAACGACAAGCACTGAACTGATCGCAGATGCCGAGTAAGTCTGAAGCTACTCAGAGACTGCTACGAGGTGTGTAATCGCAATATTGCGAATACATCGTTCGCAATTTTACTATGCTAAGATTCACTCCCAGTAGGCGTAGGCTTAGCGTGTGCAAAGCTGCTAAAAACGGCTTGCGAGCGAACAACTCGGAATGACCCCCAAAATGTGTTTGCAGGCGCTCGGCTGCACAGGCGTTCGCACTCCTAGAAATTGAAAATACACTCCCCCGTGGGCGGCGACTATGTGTTTGCTGCTAAAAGTAGCTAGCGAGCGATCAACTTGGAATGACCCCCTATGTACTAAGCATTGGAGAGAGATAAAGTAGATGGAAATAAACTACAAACCAATCAGCTCCTGTCATTTTTCAAACCCAGACTGTAACATGGCAGTTAGGAGCTGATTGGGCGGTGCTTTATCTCTCTCCAGGCCAGGCTTAGTTCATCTCCCCCTTCATACCTTGCCATTCTAAACACTGTACTTGTCATTAACAGTTTGTTACCTTTGTGTATATTGCTAGCTGTTGGGGCATACTCTTCCAGGAGGGGGCAGCACTCAGCGAATAGAAGTGGGGGCCGGCGGGTGCAGGGCTTGCTCCTTGCTGGGTGTGTAGTAGGCAGGACGGAGGGCATGCCAGGGGCGTGGCTTTGAGAGCACATCATTGTGGCTCTGCCCCCCGCTCTACAGTGCTGAGGAAACAGGCACTCTAGAGCAGGGTGTGGGGCTACGGTGAAGTGATTCATTGCAAATCCCATCATCAGCCCCCCCAAGGACCACTTTCACTAAAAGCAGAATGGGGGTCTGGGGGGTGCCACCAGATCCGGGACACTTGCCTGGGAGGCCAGGAGGGTCACCTTATTTTTGGGAGCCTCCCGGCCGTCAAATATGATTCATCCTAGCTAGGTCCCAGCTCCCCTTACAACAGAGGTTCCCAAACGCAGTCCTCGAGGCACCCCAACAGTCCAGGTTTTAGGTATAGCCATGGCTCAGCACAGATGGTTAAATCAAATTGACTAAGGTTCTAATTAAGTCACCTGTGGCCTAGCATGGATACATTTACAACCAGGACCGTTGGGGTGCCTTGAGGACCGCACTTGGGAACCTCTGGCTTATAATCAGCTCTCCATAGTGACATACTTATTCTGCATTGACGGCACCATCTAATTTCTCGCTCCTAGGGGGTCATCTTGAGATGATCGTAGCTGTGCTAAATGTATCACAGCTACGTTCTTTCACACTGACATGCGGGGGGACGCCCAGCACAGGGCTAGCCCGCCCCGCATGTCAGTGCCTCCCCCTTCCCGCAGAAGTGCAAAGGCATCGCACAGTGGCGATGCCTTTGCACTTCAAGAGTATCTCTCGACCAGTGCAGCTTTAGCGTGCTGGCCGGGAGCTACTCATCGCTGCCCGGCCCGCAGCGGCTGCGTGTGACGTCACGCAGCCGCTGCGTCCCGCGTCCCGTTCGGTCCGGCCATGCCTGCGTTGGCCGGACCGCGCCTACGAAATGCCGTTCCAAACACCCCCGCCCAGCAACCACCACTGCCTGTCAATCAGGCAGAGGCGATCGTAGCGGCCCGATGGCCTTCGGCACCGGCGCATGCGCAGTTCTGACCAGATCACACTGCTGCGATAAACTGCAGCGTGCGATCGGGTCAGAATGCTCCCCCTAATCTTAATTTCTCGCTTCCATTTCTTAATCATCAGCAGTAGCGGATCTTGCCACGGGCAAGCAGGACTTTTGCCCGGGGCGCCGCCTTCCGGAGGGCGCCGGCGCCATCCGGAGGGCGCCGCACCATGGCAAGATCCGCTGCTGCTGTGGTGCCCCCCCGCTGCCGTGGCCCGCTGTCCCGTTGTCCGTTCTGTTGTGAAGGGAAACTAGACGCTACGCGTCTAGTTTCCCTTCGTGGGCTGCCGCAGTGAAGGGAAACTAGACGCTACGCGTCTAATTTCCCTTCCTGGAGAGGACCTTCACTGTAATGAAGTGCGGTGCGCGTTGACGTCATCGCGCACCGCACAGCAAAGGTCCTCTCCACGAAGGGAACTAGACGCTTAGCGTCTAGTTTACCTTCGTGGAAAGGACCTTTGCTGTGCGGTGCGCGATGACGTCATCGCGCACCGCACATCCTACAGCAGTACAGGGGGCGTAACTGACTACGCCCCCTGTATGAAGCCACGCCCCCCAATGCCGCCCGGGGCGCCCAAAGCCCCGGAACCGGCCCTGATCATCAGATAAAGGTTTTACTACATACTGTGTAACATACAGCAGTAATTGGTTTTATTCCTTTCCACAGGCTCTGACAATTCAATGCGTTTACCTACTAAGCTTCACGTGATAGTTTCTCAGTGTTCTACAGCTAGAGGTTTGCAGCAAAGAAGAGATGTCATGAACATTCTCCCAGTGCCTGGGTGGGTTTCCACTGGGTACTCCGGTTTCCTCTCACAATCCCAAAAAATATACTGGTAGGTAAATTGGCTCCAAAAAAAAATGAACACTAGTGTGTACATTGGGGGTCATTCCGAGTTGTTCGCTCGTTATTTTTTTTCGCTACGGAGCGGTTAGTCGCAAACTGCGCATGCGCAATGTACGCAGTGCGCCTGCGCCAAGTAAATTAGCACATAAGTTTGGTATTTTACTCACGGCGTAATGAAGTTTTTTCATCGTTCTGCTGATCGGAGTGTGATTGACAGGAAGTGGGTGTTTCTGGGCGGAGACTGGCCGTTTTCTGGGAGTGTGCGGAAAAACGCAGGCGTTTCAGGGAAAAACGCGGGAGTGGCTGGAGAAACGGGGGAGTGGCTGGCCGAACGCTGGGTGTGTTTGTGACGTCAAACCAGGAACGAAAAGGACTGAGCTGGTCGCAATGGCAGAGTAAGTCTGGAGCTACTCAGAAACTGCGGGGTAATTGTTACGAGAAAATTAGCGAATCTTTCGTTTGCAATTCTGCTATGCTATGATACACTTCCAGAGGGCGGCGGCTTAGCGTGTGCAATGCTGCTAAAAGCAGCTTGCGAGCGAACAACTCGGAATCACCCCCTATATGCGCGTACTTGTGGTGGGAAGCGGTTAACATACCGCCAGCCGGGATCCCAGTGATCACAATACAGACGCCGGAATCCCCACAAGCAGTGGAACGCCAGCGCCGGAATATCGGCGACACAGGCTAGTCTCCCTCTGTGGGTGTCCACAACACCCATAGAGGAAGACTATAACCTGTTGCGAGCCACCGCGCCTGCAGCGTGGCGAGTGCAGCGAGATGCCGATGCGTGAGATGCCGGCAGTCAGAATCCTGATCCCGGAATTCTGACAGTCAGGATCCTGCATGTAAGTATACCAGTGAAGGTCAGGGTTGGGCTGCAGGCTGGGGAGGTTAGGCACTAGGGGGAGGGTTAGGCTGTGAGGGGGGAGAGGGAGGCAGGCGGTGTTAGGGTTAAGCACTAGGGGGAGGGTTAGGGTTAGGTTGCGGGGGGGGTTAGGTACTAGGGGGAGGGTTAGGCTGTGAGGGGGGAGAGGGAGGCAGGCGGTGTTAGGGTTAAGCACTAGGGGGAGGGTTAGGCTGCTGGGGGGGGTTAGGTACTAGGGGGAGGGTTAGGCTGCAGGAGGGGAGGGTGAGGATTAGGCTGTGGGTAGGAAGGGTTAGGAGGAGAGTTAGGCTGCGGTGGGGGTGGGGGGCATGGGGGTCAGGCACTAGGGGGAGGGTTAGGGTTTGGCACTAGGGGGAGAGTTAGGATTAGACTGCAGGAAGGGAGGGTTAGGCTGCAGGAGACAAGGGTGAGTATTAGGCTGTGGGTAGGAAGGGTTAGGCGGAGGGTTAGGCTGCGGTGGGGCAGAGGGGCATGGGGTTAGGCACTAGGGGAGGGTTAGGATTAGGCTGCGGGAGGGGAGGGTTGGGATTAGGCTGTGGGTAGGGGCAGGGCCGGTTCAAGGGCGCTCTGCGCCCCGGGCAGGAAATGGGGCGTGGCCTAATACAGGGGGCGTGGTCAATTACGCCCCCTGTACATTAAAAGCGCCGCTTGAATGCTGAGCGGTGCGCAATGACGTCATCGCGCACCGCACAGCAAAAGGTCCTCTCCACGAAGGGAAACTAGACGCTATGAGTCTAGTTCCCTTCGTAGAGAGGACCTTTGCTGTGCGGTGCGCGATGACGTCAACGCGCACCGCACTTCATTACAGTGAAGGTCCTCTCCAGGAAGGGAAATTAGACGCGTAGCGTCTAGTTTCCCTTCACTGCGGCAGCCCACGAAGGGAAACTAGACGCGTAGCGTCTAGTTTCCCTTCACAACAGAACGGACAGCGGGCAGCAGTGGCGGATCTTGCCACGGTGCGGCGCCCTCCGGATGGCGCCAGCGCCCTCCGGAAGGCGGCGCCCCGGGCAAAAGTCCTGCTTGCCCGTGGCAAGATCCGCCACTGGGTAGGGGGGGTTAGGGGGAAGGTAACGGGGAGTGTCATCCTACTTACCTAAATGTGTTGGGATTCTAACCATCAGGATGCCGCTGTCGGTTTATTCATTCTAAACATCCATGCTTCTATTCATCCATGCTTCTAAACTGAAGCATGGATCCCAGGACTGAAAAAGGTTAACATTACTCCTGTCAAGTGTAATCTGATAACCGGATGACCCTTGGCAGCTCAGGGCTGTGTCACCTGCCACACACTGCACAGATGTGTTTTATTAGACGTGTTTGACATATAGTACTGATAGCAATTCATTTGCTTTGGGGAAGACGGAATAGGGAACTGATGGAATTTTAGGAATGCCTCATTATTCATGGGCAAAGAGACAACCCTGTGTTTAGGAGATTATATACAGTATTACGCAACTTGTAGCTGTGGATCTCCACCCTTGTAATGCAGCTTTTATCCAAAACTACTATATGCTGTCAGTAGAAGAAGAAATGTCATGCAACACTATTTGCCCCCCCCCCTAAAACAAATGGCCTAAGCGTATCGATAATGGGTACAGTGCCAGAGGGCCCTCACTGCCCACCCTGCACCCATCTTTTTCAGTACTTACCCTTCGGAGTCCCGCGTGCACAGTGGGAAATCCATCACTGGCGCTATTGTACCTTCCTTACTCCTTTTTTTAGCCTCATTTACAGTATATGCAGTGGCAAACGCAGGATTTCTAGAGGGGGGGTTTCCAAATGTAATCCACAGTCTCCCTCTCTGCAGAACATGGAATACAGTATTAAATTAATATGTAACACTATAGACGGTTTATAGTATAGACTGTATCAAACATTTAAATAATACAAATAAGATAAGTGGTCATGAAAAAGGTTAAACATACTATAATAAATAAGTACGCAAACACAATGGAACCAGTACTACACTTTCTAAGCACACATTCTTCCACCTCATGATAAGGCTCCTGTCTCTTCTTCCTGATAGCTACTCTCTTGTCCAGTGCACTGATTGAGTGCTCAGATCCACACACCGCAAACTTGATAGATGAAGCTGCTAATACTGGGCATGTGTAACAGCTCTGCTCTATCTCTTAACTTGCATGATGTGGCAGCAGCTCCAGTAATCGTATTATATACCGTTGGTATTGTCAAAATTTGAGCCAAGAGAAGGGGGGGGGGGGGGGTTTCCGGGCAACCAGAAACCCCCCCCCCCCCCCCCCCTGCATTTGCCTATGATATGTTAAATGAATCATGAGAATGTGGGACATCAGCAAGGTCCTTTTTATTGTACATGTGTTTATTTTGTGTGTTTTAAGTTGTTTTTTTCACATTGGGCGAAGTAGGATGTTTCAGAGTTGCACTCAAGTCTGCTCTGCGCATGTGTTGGAGACTGCGGGTGATTCACAGTTGATGCACAGAGGATCGGTGCTGGGCGATGGATTTAATGAAGAATCCATTCGCACAACCGATCGCAAGGTGATTGACAGGAAGAGGGCATTTGTGGGTGTCAACTGTCCGTTTCCTGGGAGTGTTTGAAAAAACGCAGGCGTGTCCAGGCGTTTGCAGGGCGGGTGTCTGACGTCAATTCTGGGACCAGAGAGTCTGAAGTGATCGCAGCGGCTGAGTAAGTCCAGAGTTACTCAGAAACTGCAACAAACTTTTTTGTGCCGTCGGCTGCAAAAGCGTTCGCACACTTGCAAAGCGAAAATACACTCCCCCATAGGCGGCGACTATCTGATCGCAGCGCTGCAAAAAGTTGCTAGCGAGCGATCAACACGGAATGACCCCCTGTGCTTACTGCTGGGATTCCGCCTAGCGGGATGCCGCTGTCGCCTGTCTGGATCCTCACAGCCAGCATCACATACTGTATGTATTTCAAGTACGTGACTAGTGGATGTCTATTCACACCCTCTTGAGGGCATGAGCAGAAATCCTCACGAATTAGCGCCTCAGGGCAGGTAACCTGGAAAAAGGAGCCGGGTGCTACCGTGTGACATTATCCTGCAGCAACCGGCTCCTGTCACTGAGAAGGAGCCATCATTGCATGCACCAGTCTCCATGGTCAGCCCAGTATCTCTGGGAATGCTGGGCAGTAGGCACGCCCCCGGAGTGATGTAACCGGGGGGAGGGGCCTTCTGGCTACACCATGCCCCTTAGTGACGTGACATCAGCAGGGGACACCCATGAGGCCATGCCCTTTCTCAGAAGTCACACCCCTTTTCAGATGCGCACATCTATGGTGCGCAACGGGTGTCACCAACTCCGGGGTCACCATTGAGCAGAGCAGCTTCCTGCTTGAAGCCCTACAGATCCTCGCAGTAGCATACGGTAGAAAGGGGCTGGTTTACCAAAGCGTGGAGAGAGATAAAGTACCAACCACTCAGCTCCTAGTTGTATTGTTTCAAACACTGCCTGTAAAATGAAAGTTTGGAGCGGATTCGTTGTTACTTTATCTCTCTCCGCTTTATCTCTTTCCAAGCCTTGATAAATCTGGCACTAAATATAGCATTCATGGCTTCCTGCAAATATAGGCGCTCAGGTCCTCTGTATTTGGCCAGTCTATTGTCCCATCCCCTCCGGCTTACGGTCATTAGGTCAACAAGACTTCAGTCGACAGTCATTAGGTCAACCACTATTGGTCGACATGCACTAGGTCGACATAGTCATTAGGTCAACATGGTCATAGGTCGACATGAACAAGATCGACATGGAAAAAGGTCGACATGAGTTTTTCAAATTTTTTTTAAACTTTTTCATACTTTACGATCCATGTGGACTACAACTGGGAACGGTAACCTGTGTCGAGCGCAGCGGAAGCAGAGCGAGGCACCTTGCCTGACGTTCGCTTGCCATGCGAGAGGACAAGGTGCACTATTTGGGATTCCCCGTCACTTTACAAAGAAAACGACACCAAAAAAAGTATGAAAACTCATGTTGACTTTTTTCCATGTCGACCTAATGACCATGTCTACCTAGTCACCCTGTCGAGCTAGTGCATGTCAACCAATAGTGGTCGACCTAATGACTGTCGACCTAAGTCTTGTCCACCTAATGACCCATACCCTCTCCTCCCATCACCCTGTGCTAATGCCTGCCTCTACCGCCATCTAACTCACTGGCAAGCCCACACACATTGGTGGAAATCCAGGCACCGCCCGGCAAATTGAGGCGTATAACATTTGCCTTTAGACATGTTCATTTTACATTCAATTAAAAAGTCTCTTTTTCTAAATACAATGTAGACTTCTTTCTTTGATGAATAATAGCACTCACAGGACAGTGCTTACGTGGGCTTCTTCTTCCAAGGGCACATTGAGTCGAAACAAAATGTGGAACTATGTATAATTATCAGCGTCCTACGCTGTCACGGCAATATATTCTAATGACAGTAATAAGTTTAATTACAGAGCCAGCAAGGAGTCATCCAACTGAAGCAGTTTCTTTTTTTTTTATTAGTCTACTACAATTAAAGAATAGGTGATTAATGTTTACCGTTTTTTGTTTCATGCAATGATTACAATAATTATTCAGCGGGTAAAAATAGGATTTTAATTACCTACCGGTAAATCCTTTTCTTGTAGTCCGTAGAGATACCGGGAATCCATTTAGGACCATGGGGTATAGACGGGTCCACAAGGAGCCTTGGGCACTTTAAGAATTTAATAGTGTGTGCTGGCTCCTCCCTCTGTGCCCCTCCTACCAGACTCAGTCTAGGAAACTGTGCCCGAGGAGACGGACATACTTTGAGAGAAGGATAGATAAGGAAAGTGGTGACATTACGAACCAGCACACAGATAAATAGGAAAGCCATGTTAACCAAACTTGAAACATGAACAGCAACCGCTGAACAAACCAGAATACTTAACCAAGTAATAGCGCAGGAAGAACGAAGCATCCTCTACATACTACGAGAAAAGTATTTACCGGTTGGTAATTAAAATCCTATTTTCTCTTACGTCCTAGAGGATACTGGGAATCCTTTTAGTACCATGGGGAAGTACCATGGCTCCCAAACCGGGCGGGAGAGTGCTGAGGTTCCTGCAGAACAGATTGACCAAACTGAAGGTGCTCAGAGGCCAAAGTATCGAACTTGTCAAACTTTGCAAACGTGTTTGAACCAGACCAAGTAGCAGCTCGGCAGAGCTATAAAGCCGAGACACCCCGGGCAGCCGCCCAAGAAGAACCCACCGACCTAGTAGAGTGGACCTGTACAGAATTTGGAACCGGCATTCCTGCCATGGAATAAGCATGCTGGATAGTGAGCCTGATACAGCGAGCGATAGACTGCTTTGAAGCAGGACACCCAATTTTGGGGGGATCATAGAGAACAAACAGCGAGTCGGATTTTCTGTGACAAGCTGTTCTCTTTACATATACCTTCAAAGCCCGCACAACATCCAAAGACTTTGAAGTAGCAGAGGTGTCCGTCACAGCTGGAACCACAATAGGTTGGTTGATGTGAAAAGCGGACACCACCTTAGGAAGAAATTGCTGACGAGTTCAGATCTATCCTCATGGAAAGCTAAATAGGGACTCTTGTGAGACAACGCCCCTAGCACCGACACACGTCTTGCTGAGGCTAAGGCCAACAGTGTGACGGTATTCCACGAAAGGTACTTTACGTCTTGTAACGGTTCAAACCAGTCCGATTGGAGGAACTGCAGCACCAAATTGAGATCCCAAGGTGCCAAGGTAAGCACAAAGGGAGGCTGGATGTGCAGAACACCTTTCAAGAACATCTGGACCTCATGGAGAGAGACCAGTTGTTTCTGAAAGAAAATAGACAAAGCCTAAATCTGGACTTTAATAGAGCCTAGGCGTATGCCCACATCCACTCCCGACTGCAGAAAAAGCAGGAAACGTCCCAGATGAAATTCCACCGTGGAATATTGTCTGCCCTCACACCAAGAGACAAACTTCTTCCATATACGGTGGTAATGTTTAGACGTTACCCCCTTCCTGGCTTGGATCATAGTCGGGATGACCTTGTCAGGAATCCCTTGTCAGGTCTGGACTTGTCTGTGTCCCCAGAGGGGGCGCTAGTGGGTCAGTGGAGGTATAAGGGAGGAAACGAGGAGGCTGGATGTTGTTTCAGCGCATCAGCGCAATGATATTTATTTGCAGATGATAATAACAGAAATGGCAGCAGAAATAATAATCACAGATGTAAAATGTCAATCACACAGCGTAATAGCTGAAAAGTCTATGGCAACTGGATGGCAGATGACTGTAGAAATAATAACCGGAAATGTAATAAACAGAAGAACGGGTGCTTGTAAAGTGGTTCTGGTTTGGAAACCAGTGCAGATATAAAACAGGAAACTTTAGGCAGCAAGGTGTTAAATGGCAAACCTGGTAGCAGAGGCAGGAGTCTGACTTCACAGTGCAGGTATTGAAGCACTGGCAGCAGCAAGCTGTATCACAGGTGTTTGGAATGAGACACACCTGGAGTCAGTCTCAACTGCAGGCTGAAGCACACAAGGTGGTGATGAGTGTGAAGCCTGTTTGCAGGTATTGCTGGGCCTTGAAGTTCCACGGAGCTTGTGCAGATAACCAGGAGTACAGGTCTTTAGCCAGAGAGCCAGGAACACAGGGGTAACGGAACAGATCCTTACACATGGGTCGCAGGAGTGACACAAAGTCCAGGATGCCTGCAGACTGATCCTGCAGTCTCTTATATACCCCTTGGTGCACAGGGATTGGGTGAGTGAGGGAAAGTGGGTGCGGCCAAGCACCGGATTGGCCGCTGTATGCTGGCTGTTTGTAGACTGTCATGGCGGTGCCCATGCCGCGGCCTAGCGGGAACGCGGCGCGCTACACGCCCGCTGTCACAGGAGTGTTCCCAGGCCCGTGATGGCGTCCCATGGCAGAGACACAGATGACAGGTGACCGCAGGGAGCCAGGACGGAGTCCGCAGCGGCGGACGGATGTCGGCTTGGTGAGTCGATTCCTGACAGTACCCCCCCCTTTAAGGGTGGACACCGAACACCCACGTGGCTTGGAAGGATGAGTGCTGTGGAAAACACGGACCAACCTTGGAGCATGGACATCAGATGAGTTTACCCAACTCCTCTCCTCTGGGCCATAACCGGACCAATCGACCAGGTACTGAAGACGTCCATACCGGCAACGGGAGTCCAGAATTTTACCGATCTCGAATTCCACGCCCCGCTGAGTTCGAATTTTGGGGCCAACTGGAAGAGAACTCTGAAAACGGTTCAGGACTAGAGGTCTGAGGAGAGAAATATGAAAAGCGTTAGGTATACGAAGAGAAGGTGGTAACTTCAGTTTGTAGGCCACAGGGTTGATGACTCTTTCAACAGGGAAAGGACCAATGAAACGGGGTGCAAACTTCATGGACGGAACCCTAAGACGGAGGTTACGGGTTGATAGCCAAACCTTGTCCCCAGGTTTCAGGTGAGGAACCGCACGTCTCTTGCGGTCAGCAAAGAATTTGTACCGGCTGGAGGCCTTTTTGAGAGATACATGAATCTTTTTCCAAATTGATGAAAACTGAGACAGAGCAGTAGTGGCAGCAGGAACATCCATATGAGGGAGTTCTTGGAAGTCAGGAACACGGGGATGTTGCCCATATACTGCAAAGAATGGTGTTGTTTCAGTAGCAGTATGGTATCGGAAGTTGTGGGCAAACTCGGCCCATGGGAGCAGATCGAACCAGTCATCCTGGGAAGATGAAACATATAATCTTAAAAACGTCTCTAGATCTTGATTAACTCTCTCTGTCTGCCCATTCGTCTGAGGATGGTATGATGACGAAAACTTCAGTTTGACCTGCATGGCAGCACAGAGGGCCCTCCAAAACCTCGCTACAAACTGTACCCCCTGATCAGATATTATTTCAGAGGGTAGACCATGTAAGCGGAAAATCTCCCGTAGGAAGATTTGGGCAAGTTTCGGGGCAGACGGGAGACCCTGGAGAGGGACAAAATGAGCCATCTTGGTAAATCTGTCCACTACAACCCAGATGGTATTATATCCTTGGGAAGGAGGAAGGTCGGTGATAAAATCCATGGACAGGTGTGACCAGGGACGACTAGGAACAGACAATGGTTGTAACTGACCTGCTGGAGACTGACGAGGAGTCTTATGCTGCACACACTTAGGACAGGATGCCACGAAATCCTTGATGTCAGCCTTCATCTTTGGCCACCAGTACGTCTCAGAGAGAAACTTGAAGGTCTTCAGAACACCAGGATGACCGGTGAACTTGGATTGATGAGCCCAAGATAGCAACTTGGGACGGAGCTCTGGGGAAACAAAAGTCTTACCAGGAGGAGGAGCTGGGGAGACTTGAGATGCAGCGAATACCACTGGACTCAGGATGGAATGAGGCACTGAGTCAGGCGTTTCCTCTTCGGATTCCATGGATCGGGATAGAGCGTCAGCTTTAACATTCTGCGAACCTGGGCGGAAATGAAGCTTAAAATTAAAACGTGAGAAAAACATAGCCCACCTGGACTGGCGAGGATTAAGGCACTGAGCTGCCTTTAAGTATAGCAGGTTTTTATGATCCGTGTAGATATTAAACGGATGTTTGGCCCCTTCTAGGAGGTATCTCCATTCCTCGAGAGCCAGCTTGATCGCCAGTAGTTCTTGGTCTCCAACGGAGTAGTTAGCTTCTGCAGGAAGGAATTTGCGAGAATAAAACCCACAAGGGTGGACTTTCCCATCGGTTCCCTTCTGGGAGAGAACAGCTCCAACCCCAACTGTAGAGGCGTCCACCTCCAATTCGAACGGTTTGTTAACATCTGGCTGAGACAGAACTGGGGCAGACATAAAGGCCAGCTTGATCTTCTGGAAGGCTGCTAAGGCTTCTTCTGTCCAGTTGGAATGGTTTGCCCCTTTCCGAGTCAGGTTGGTAATAGGAGCGATGAGAGTGGAGAATCCCCGAATAAATTTCCTATAGTAGTTGGCAAAACCCAGGAACCGCTGGATAGACTTGAGAGAATTTGGAATGGACCAATTGGCAATAGCTTCCAATTTTGTCGGGTCCATCTGAAGATCCGATCCGGAAATTATATAACCCAGGAAGGGTATAGAGGGTACTTCAAAGGTGCATTTAGATAGTTTTCCGTAAAGACGGTTCTCACGAAGACGTCGGAGAACTTCTCGGACTTGTAGACGATGAGATGGAAGATCTTGGGAGAAGATGAGGATATCATCCAAGTAAACAACGAGGTACTTATACAGGACATCACGAAAAATTTCGTTCACAAAGTGTTGGAACACTGCTGGAGCATTACTCAATCCAAATGGCATTACTAGGTATTCATAATGGCCATCTCGAGTGTTAAAAGCTGTTTTCCACTCGTCACCACTCCGGATTCTGATGAGATTGTAGGCACCGCGGAGATCTAACTTGGTGAAGATGCGGGCTCCTTTGACTCTGTCAAATAATTCGGTAATGAGTGGTAATGGATAACTATTTTTGATGGTAATGTCATTGAGACCCCGGTAGTCAATGCATGGACGCAGTCCTCCATCCTTCTTTTTAACAAAGAAGAAACCTGCGCCAGCGGGTGATGATGACGGACGGATGAATCCCTTCTGAAGATTCTCTCTGATGTAAACGCTCATCGCCTCAGTTTCAGGAACAGACAACGGGTAGGTGCGCCCCCTAGGTGGCTTCTTGCCAGGAAGGAGATCGATGGGACAATCCCATTCCCTATGGGGCGGCAGGACATCAGCGGCCTTTTCACAGAAGACGTCTGAGAAATCTTGATAGGCAGCTGGGAGACTTGACTGTGTCTTAACTTCGGTAGACTTTATGGGACACACTTGGGCTAAACAAGATTGATGACACTGTGAACCCCAAGAGGTAAGCTGCAACGTTGACCAGTTAAACTGTGGATTATGTAGCTGGAGCCAGGGCATGCCCAAGACGATCTCCTGGGTGGCTTGAGGGATGACCAAGAACTTAATCAGTTCAGAGTGTAGGAATCCAACTCCCAGGACCACTGGGGCAGTTTGATGGGAAATATTCCCCTTGGAGATTCGGCTTCCATCCACAGCGGTAATATAAACTGGACAGGAAAGTTCACAAGTAGATAAGCAGAATTTATTTACCGCAGCTTGGGTGATGAAATTTCCTGCAGCTCCACAGTCCACCAATGCTGATGCGGACTGGAGCCCAACTGAAGTCTCTAACGTCACTGGAAGGATAAGGACTGGATTAGAAGGAGCTTGACAAAAAGATCCCAACTTGACTCCTCCTTTGCAAGTCAGGATCTGGCGTTTCCCGAACGCACTGTGCAGGAGTTAATCTGGTGGCCCGCAGCCGCACAGTACAGACAGAGTCTCTCACGTATTCTTCTTGCCCGCTCTTCAGGAGTTAGGCGGGACCTATTTATCTGCATAGGCTCGTCAGAAGAGGGAGACTGAAACTGTACAGAAGGTATTATCCTTGATCTGCGTGGCTCACTCCGAGCGCGTTCATTATTGCGTTCGCGGATGCGAGAGTCCAACTTAATGCACAAGGAGATCAGGTCAGATAATTGAACAGGAAGGTCGCGGGTCGCCAGTTCATCCTTGATCCGGTCAGAAAGTCCATGCCAGAAGGCTGCTACCAGGGCCTGATTATTCCACTGAACCTCAGCGGCCAACGTCTGGAACAGAATAACATATTGTCCCATACTACGGGTACCTTGGCAGAGTTGAATCAGGTCAGCGGAAGCTGATGTTGCACGACCAGGCTCGTCAAAGATCCGTCTGAAAGTTGACACGAAGTCTGTGTAGTTGTTAATCAAAGGGTCAGCACGTTCCCACAGAGGAGACACCCAATTCAGAGCAGATCCAGAAAGTAAGGAGATGATGTAGGCAACCTTGGATCTTGGCGTGGGGAAATTATGTGGCAACAACTCAAACTGGATTTCACATTGGTTGAGAAACCCGCGACATAACTTTGGACTGCCATCATACTTGCTCGGCACGGGCAGGTGCAGACGTGACACTGGAGCTGATGCAGTCGGCATAGAGGAACTCACGGCACTGGCAGGTGCTGGAGTAACAGGAACAACAGGAGTGAAGACACTAGGCAGGGATTGCTGTAGTGTATCTATCCGGGAGGACATCCCTTGCAGAAATTGAAACATCTGCTGCTGCGCAGCCTCTTGACCATCCAGACGGGAGACCAGGTTTTGCAAGGCCTCTGACCCCACACTCCGTCCACCATCTGAGTCCATCGATCCTGGACTTACTGTCAGGTCTGGACTTGTCTGTGTCCCCAGAGGGGGCGCTAGTGGGTCAGTGGAGGTATAAGGGAGGAAACGAGGAGGCTGGATGTTGTTTCAGCGCATCAGCGCAATGATATTTATTTGCAGATGATAATAACAGAAATGGCAGCAGAAATAATAATCACAGATGTAAAATGTCAATCACACAGCGTAATAGCTGAAAAGTCTATGGCAACTGGATGGCAGATGACTGTAGAAATAATAACCGGAAATGTAATAAACAGAAGAACGGGTGCTTGTAAAGTGGTTCTGGTTTGGAAACCAGTGCAGATATAAAACAGGAAACTTTAGGCAGCAAGGTGTTAAATGGCAAACCTGGTAGCAGAGGCAGGAGTCTGACTTCACAGTGCAGGTATTGAAGCACTGGCAGCAGCAAGCTGTATCACAGGTGTTTGGAATGAGACACACCTGGAGTCAGTCTCAACTGCAGGCTGAAGCACACAAGGTGGTGATGAGTGTGAAGCCTGTTTGCAGGTATTGCTGGGCCTTGAAGTTCCACGGAGCTTGTGCAGATAACCAGGAGTACAGGTCTTTAGCCAGAGAGCCAGGAACACAGGGGTAACGGAACAGATCCTTACACATGGGTCGCAGGAGTGACACAAAGTCCAGGATGCCTGCAGACTGATCCTGCAGTCTCTTATATACCCCTTGGTGCACAGGGATTGGGTGAGTGAGGGAAAGTGGGTGCGGCCAAGCACCGGATTGGCCGCTGTATGCTGGCTGTTTGTAGACTGTCATGGCGGTGCCCATGCCGCGGCCTAGCGGGAACGCGGCGCGCTACACGCCCGCTGTCACAGGAGTGTTCCCAGGCCCGTGATGGCGTCCCATGGCAGAGACACAGATGACAGGTGACCGCAGGGAGCCAGGACGGAGTCCGCAGCGGCGGACGGATGTCGGCTTGGTGAGTCGATTCCTGACATCCCTCTCCTGGCTAGAATCAGCTGTTCAACTTCCATGCCATTAAACGTAGCCGTGGTAAGTCTTGATAGACGAACGGGCCCTGTTTATTTATTATTTATTAACAGTTTCTTATATAGCGCAGAAAATTCCGTTGCGCTTTACAATTTGAAATAACAATAACAAACTGGGTGATAACAAACAGTCATAGAGGTAGGAAGGCCCTGCTCGCAAGCTTACAATCTATGTTGCAGAAGATCCTCGCGAAGTGGTAGAGGCCACAAATCTTCTAACAGCATCTCAAGAAGATCCGCGTTCCAGGCCCCTCGAGGCTAGTCCGGAGCAATGAGGATTGCTTGAACCTTTTCCCTTTTTATTCTTTTTAGAATTCTTGGGATCAGAAAGTGGAGAAAACACGTACACCAGCTGGTAGACCCACGGAGTTGTCAGAGCGTCTACCGCCACTGCTTGTGGATCTCTCAACCTGGAATAATACCGCTTGAGCTTCTTGTTGAGTCGAGAGGCCATCAAGTCGATATGTGGATATCCCCACAGACGTGTCAACCACCCAAACACCTCCGGTTGGAGGCCCCACTCCCCCAGGTGCAAGTCTGCTTCCCAGTTGTCTACTCCCGGAATGAAGAACGCCGACAACGCCATGGCATGTTTTTCCGTCCAGAGGAGGATTATTGTCACCTCTGACCCTGGTTTATGTACGTTACCGCCAATACATTGTCCGAGTGTACCTGAATGGCTTGATTCCAAAGTAGAGATGAGGCCTGCAGAAGGGCGTTGTAGATTGCCCTGAGTTCCAAGATGTTTATTGGAAGGACAACTTCCCGACTTGACCATCTTCCTTGAAACTGCACCCCCTAGGTGACTGCTCCCCAGCCTCTGAGGCTTGCGTCTGTGGTTAGCAGAATCCAATTCTGAATCCCGAACCTCCGACCCTCGACGAGGTGAGAAGTCTGTAGCCACCACAGAAGGGAGATTCTGGCTCTTGGCGACAGACAGATCCTCTGGTGCATGTGAAGATGCGACCCAGACCATTTGTCCAACAGATCCAGCTGGAAGGGCCTCGCATGAAACCTTTCGTACTGAAGCACCTCGTAAGAGGCCACCGTTTCCCCCCGTTTTCAGGTGCACCGAGATCCGGGTTGGCTTCAGGACAGTCCGAACCATCGACTGGATTTATATAGCCTTCTCCACAGGAAGGAACACTCTCTGAGACTCTGTGTCCAGTATCATTACCAGGAAGGAGAGCCTCTGCATCGGTTCCAGGTGAGATTTTGGTAAGTTCAGAATCCACCCGTGATCCAGGAGTAGTTTGGTTGAGTGGCCAATGCTGTCCAACAACCGCTTCCTGGACGATGACTTTATCAGAAGATCATCCAGGTACGGAATTATGTTCACTCCATGTTTGCGGAGTAGAAACATCATCTCTGCCATCACCTTGGTGAACACTCGGTGCTGCGGAGAGACCAAATGTCAGGGCCTGGAACTGGTAGTGGCAGTCCTGCATTGCAAACCGTAGATAAGCCTGATGAGGCAGCTAGATCGGAATATGAAGGTACGTATCCTTGATATCCAGAGACACTAGGAATTCCCCCTTCTCCAGACCTGAGGTCACCGTTCTCAGAGACTCCATCTTGAATTTGAACACTCGTAAGTACGGGTTCAACGACTTGAGGTTCAAAATTGGTCTTACCGAACCGTCCGGCTTTGGTACTACAAACAAGTTGGAATAATATCCCTTGTTTTGCAGATGAGGTGGAACTGGATCAATGACATGAGTCTGTACCAGTTTTTGAATGGCGTCCTGTAAGGTTACAGTTGCTTCCTGTGAAACTGGTAAGCTTGATTTGAAGACTCTGTGAGGTGGGAGCTCCTGAAACTCCAGTCTGTAGCCCTGGGAAATAAGATCTATGACCCAGGGATCCTGGCATGATGTTGTCCAGATGTGACTGAAAAATTTTAGTCGTGCTCCCACCTGCCAGTCCTCCAGGCATCATGGCCCACCGTCAGGCTGAAGGCTTTGAGGACGCAGAACTTGAGCTCTGCTCCTGTGAACTGGCAGTTGCTGGTTTGCGTGGTTTACCTCTAGCGCCTCTGGTGGCTGTAGAAGAACCTCTGGCTTTGCCCTTAAACTTTGCAGTCCGAAAGGACTGTAGATTAGGTCCTGACTGAGTAGGCCTACCTGGCTGGGGAAGCTGCGGAAGGAAGATACATAGACTTACCCGCAGTAGCTTTTGAGATCTATTTGTCTAGTTCATCTACAAATAAGGCCTCTCCTGTGAAGGGTAGGCCTTCCACGCCTTTCTTGGAGTCCGCAGCAGCAGTCCACTGGCGTAGCCATAAGCCTCTGCGTGCTGACACTGCCATAGCAGTGGTGCGTGCATTAAGCAAGCCTATTTATTTTATGGCTTCTACCATAAAATTTGTAGAGTCCTGTATACGTTGCAGGAGTAAAATAATCTCCCCCTGAGGCAAGGTACCTAACCCCTCAATTAGGTTTCCCGATCAGTCAACCCACATGCTATAGTGAGTCTCTGGGCCACCCCAGCAGCTGTATACAAAGATTTGAGTGTATTCTCAACTCTACATTCAGCCGTGTCTTTCAGGGAAGCTGCACCCGGGACAGGCAATACAATTTTCCGTGACAGCCTAGATACTGATGCATCCACTATCGGTGGATTTTCCCATTTTTTCCTATCCTCAGGAGGAAAAGGAAAAGATGATATCAACCTTTTAGGGATTTGAAATTTCCTATCAGGGTTAACCCACGGTTCTTCAAACAGGGTATTTAAGTTCCTTTGACACAGGAAAAGTGGCTGAGGATTTCTTTTTTTATATTAAAAAAAGATTCCTCAGTCTCCTCTGTCACCTTATCAGGGATATGCAGAATGTCTCTGATAGCTTCTATGAGAGCCTCTATACCCTGTGACAGAGTAGCCTCCCCCACCTCTGAGCCCACCTCCCCCTCATCTATGTCTGACCCGTCATCATCGGAGTCAGACTGCAGGATATGAGCCAAAGGACGTTTTTGCGGGCAAACGGCAGGGGACTGAGATGCTGGTTTGGGTACTGAGTCTCTGTTCATAAACTCAGTCATCGATTGTCATAAGTATTGCATCTCTTTCTCATTGCGGGACAATTTAGAAGAGATATTGGAAATCATTCCTCTAATGGAATCCAGCCAAGTTGGCTCTGCCCCACTATACCTGGGAGGGCACACTGCACTGAGTACACTGTAGTGAACTCCCTGGAGCAGAGGAACACTGTGCCTTACATGAAACACACTCTTTGTCTGACATACTGTGACAGTGACAGCACACACACACAGGAAAAGGTTAAATGCACAATTAACCCACAAAGAGCCCATCAAGAGAGACACAGGGATAGCCTGGAGCCAGCACACAGCGCCCTTACTGCTAATGCCAAGCTTAGCCGGGTCGCAAACTAAGTACCCAGATTGGGGACTTAGTACACTAATAAGCGCTCCCCCCCTGCTATGACCCCCTGGTACTGCTGAGGTAACCTGGAGTCTCTCTGGAGGAGCTGTGCGTCCCTGTCAGTTAGCATCTGTGTCCACTGCAGAGGGAAAATGGCGCTGGTGAGCTGCTGGATCCGCTCATAGTGAAGCCACGCCCCGTCAATGGCGCACAGTCTTCCCACTTTTTTATACTGTCTGAGGTAATTTTTAGTGCTTAAAATGGAATCAGTCGCCTTTTAAGTCTGTAATGCCAGTCTGGGTACTGTGTACACCCGTAGTGTACTTAGACTCAGTTCGCTACCTCAGAAGCGGTGCGTCTGCACTGTGTGCTGAGTCTGGAGACTCCGCCACCCCTAGAGAAGCCATGCGTCTCTGTACGCTCATGCCGCCATAATGGCCGGCGACCCGCTAACCGGGACACCGGCTTAGTACTCACCACTCTTCTGTCTTCTGTCTGTGTCAGGGGTGGCGGCGTGCTGCGGGAATGTACGCTTGCCGTGGTGGGGCGTGCAAATAGTTCCCTCAGCAGCTAGTGTCCTGTCAGCGGGGAACGGGACCATTAACCCTTGAAGAGGCTGGGCCGTCCCAAATCACCCCCCTCCCAAAGTCCCCACGAAGCAGGCAGGCTGGTGCCTTCCAGTCCTGCCTGAAAATAACAAATGGATAAAATAAATGCTGAAAACTCTTAAAGAGCTTCCAGCAACGTGATCGGCTCCTCCGGGCATATTTTCTAAATTTAGTCTACTAGGAGGGGCATAGAGGGAGGAGCCAGCACACACTTTCATTCATAAAGTGGCCCAAGGCTCCTAGTGGACCCGTCTATACCCCATGGTACTAAATGGATTCCCAGTATCCTCTAGGACGTAAGAGAAAAGACTGTTAATAATTTAGCAATTTCTCATTTACACAAACATAGGGCAAAAATCGATACTGAACAAATGCATTCATGAGTCAAAATTATTCATAAACATATGGCACGGTGGCAAAGGGGTTAGCATTGGCACCTCATAAAATTGCAGCCATTGGCAAACGCAGGATTTTCATGGGGGGGGTTCCGTACATGTGTTCGTGTGTGTGTATGTGTATATAACATATATATATATATATATATATATATACACACACACATATATATATATCTCCTATATAATAGCCCAGATCTGTGACTTTGTGACTCATTTGCTAACGCTGGGCGGAGTCACAACACTGGGCGGAGTTAGTCAAATGAGTCACAGATCTGGCCAAATCTATAGGAGACTAGGAGCAGATTCAGAAGCAGATAGTATGGGCATGGCACAGGCAGGGGTGCATACCTCCCAGCTTTCTTCGGGAGCTTTCTTCAGGCAGAAGGAGGGGGACACACTCGGCGAAAAGGGGGCGTGGCTTCACGGGAGGGTCCCCGTTTTCGTCAGTGAGGGGGCATGCCCAGCACTCTGTGAGCTGCTGGCATGCCCCCAGGGGCTGATTATGAGTCCAGGGGGCCCAGGGCACTTGAGACAGGGGAGCCCTATCTCATTGCTGAGCCTGCTGTGGGTTGGGGGCGTGGACTAATCGCGCCCCGCGAGGCCACACCCCCTTATGCAAATTCCTGTTGTTTTTTAAATGGAATTTTGGCCCCTCAGCTAGGGCTAAATACAGAGGAAGTGGTCGCTCCCCCCTACACAACCGCACAGGCAGAAGAAAGCAGGGAGACTGCTGCCTCCCTGCAACACCACAGACCTGCCAATACGTAGCAGCGTGTGCTGACTGTAGCACAATGCTGCTGCTGTTGCTGGCAGGACGGGGGAGCTTCTGAGCTGGGACAGAGCTACTCGAGCCGGGGGGCTCCCTAAAACTGTGGGTCCAACGGTACGTACCCCCTGCCCCCCCCCCCCTTAATTCGGCTCTGCTGCTGGAACCCCCCCCCCTTAATCCGTACCCCTTGATGCCCCCTCTCCCTCTGTCTCCACTATTCACCGCTGCTCTGCTAAGCAGAACAGCGGGTACAGGAGCTTTTCAACTGCCCCCCCCACCCCCACCGCGGGACACTGCGACCCGCGGGTGGGACAGCGGGACAGACCCCAAAAAATGGGACTGTCCCGCGAAAATCGGGACAGTTGGGAGGTATGGAGGTGTGTGAGGGGGTATGCCGTACAGACAGACGGGCACCGGCTCACTGTGTGCTTGACCCCCCACATCAGCACACTCAGCAGGGTCTCTCTGGCGCTGAGGAGCGTCACTTTCTGGCACACTCCACGCTTCTTAGCTGCAGTTTTGTGGGGCACCTGCCGCTGTGCAGGTTCCGTACTGCCTCTGTTATCTCCAGCCCCGGCAACCCCACCGCTAGCTGCAGCGCTGCCACCCGCAGTGAGGTGCGCCCAGCTCTTTCACACAATTTAGCCGGCGGGTAGCGCTGCAGAAGTCCGAGCTGCTTGCAGGCTCCGACCCCCTCCTCCCTCCAGCCGCAGCGTCTCCTGGGGGCTAACCAGTCACTCCCAGTCTCCCCTTACCACAGTGCCCAGCTGCCGCGAGGTCCACGCCGCGTGCATGCTATGACCCCCTCCTCCCTCCAGCCGCAGCATCTCCTGGGAGCTAACCAGTCACTCCCAGTCTCCCCTTACCACAGTACCCAGCTGCCGCGAGGTCCACGCCGCGTGCATGCTATGACCCCCTCCTCCCTCCAGCCGCAGCATCTCCTGGGAGCTTACCAGTCACTCCCAGTCTCCCCTTACCACATTGCCCGGCAGCTGCGCGAGGTCTGCGGTGTGTGACTGAGGAGGGGGGGAGGGATGCGGACGGGCAGAGGAAGCAGGACTCCAGCCTGAGAGAGTCAGCCATGCCAAGTCTCCACCAGCAGCCGATCCCAACAGGTTGGAGTGGAACAGCAGCAGCCAGCAGCAGTGACTCCGGTAAGACACATCTGTCTGTCACCACTGTTCTGTCCCTAATACCAATCTCTCCCGTGCCCTGTGCTCTGTCATGTCCCTGTCACCCCTGGCCTTGCCCTGTCACCCTTATCCTGGCCCTTTCACCCTTATCCTGGCCCTGTCACCCTTATGCTGGCCCTGTTACCCCTATCCTGGCCCTGTCACCCCTGTGCTTGCCCTGTCACCCCTGTGCTTGCCCCGTCACCCCTGTTCTGGCCCCGTCACCCCTGTTCTGGCCCCGTCACCCCTGTCCTGGCCCCGTCACCCCTGTTCTGACTCTGTCACCCCTGTCCTGGCCCTGTTACTGCATACCCTCCAACTACCTTTTTGGCAGGTACAGCACCCGCAGTGCCTCCAGACCCCTCCCCAATGCACCACACCTCCGCACCTTCCCCTCCACCACATGCGGCACTCCACCCCTCCCTCACACGCTGAGCCTCCAGACCCCCTACACCACCCGCGGCTCCCACTCCTCCGCCCCTTCACCACCCACAGCACCTCCAGACCCCATCCACCATCCACCCCCCATATATGTCTCCCCCCACACCTGCCCCCCTCCACCCGCAGCATCTGCAGACACCCTCCTCCATCCGCGGTCCCCCCCTCACCCACCCCTCCCCCACCCATGGCACCCCCGCATTTGCCCCTCCACCACCTGCAGCACCTCCGGATCTCCTTCCCCATCCGCTGCACCACCCGTACCTGCCTCTCCCCTACCCACGGCACCTGCGGACCCCTACCCCACCCCCGGCACCCCCGCACCTTCCCATCCCACAGCACCTCCGGAAACCTTCACCCATCCGCAACATCCCCACACCTGCCCCTCTCCCACCCGTGGCACCCCTGCCCCTCCCCCACCTGCAGTGCCTCCGGACCCCTCCCCCATCTGCGGCCCCCACTCCTCTGCCCCTCCCCCACCCACAGCACCTCCCGACCCTTCCCCATCCGGGCCGCCCCGCTTCCGCCCCCCCTCCACCCGCAGCATCTACAGACACCCTCCCCCATCCGCAGTCCCCCCCCCCCGCACCCGCTACATTCTGTACATCGTGCCCTGCAGGTGCTGTTCACGCCGTCGCAAGGGGCTGCGCCTCCTTCACCATCGCACGCCCTTTCATTGTGTAATATTTAACCACTAACAAAGGAATGCAGGTAATACTCCATATAATACAAATATTGAACCCCAGAAAGGCATGCAAGGGTTAAGGGGGCGTAGCCCCTTGCGACGGTGTGAAGAGCGCCCGTAGGGCGCGATGAAGCACCTAGTACATACATACATGCATAAACACATAGTATACATGCAACCAGCACACATACATACATACATACATACACACATAATATACATGCACACAGCATACAAACACCTATTAACAGGAAACACAGTCCCTCATCCCTGCACCTATATACATGTTAGTCACACAAACAGTGCTGGCCAGGTGAGGTTCATGCTGTACTAATTACAGCAGCAATTCATTTTAGAGTGCCCCTCCTTTACCTCCTGACATACTGTACAGTATGTAAGAGACATACCTGGCTGCTGCAGTTTCACTGTGAGTGTTGAACACCGGGGATGCGGTCAAGATGACGCCAGCCGGAATCCCGGCGGTCGAAATACCGACGCCGGAATCCCGACCCCCACAATCCCGACATATTCTCCCTCCGTGGGTGTTCACGACACCCATAGAGGGAGAATATAATAGTGTGCCGAGCGTGGCGAGCGAAGCGAGCCCGCAAGGGGCTGCGTGCCGCTCGCCACCCCTGTCGGGATTGTGTGGTCGGGATTCCGGCGTCGGGATTTCGACCACCGGGATTCCGGCCGGCGGCCTTTAGTACTGATCACGAACACCGCCCTGGCCTCACCTGACTGTTTAAAACAAGCCCCGTGTATAGCCAATGCCTGAGAGGAGCTGCTCGCTTCGCTGCAGCTCCACCTACAGGCAGCCAGCAGCTAGCTTCTCACTGTCATACGGACAGTGTAAGGAGCCGAAGAGGAGCCTCTCCCTCTAAAAAAAAAAAAAATCGTCCGCCAGCGCCGATGGATCGGCGGCCAGGGGGGGTTTCTAGGTACTCGGAAACCCCCCCCCCCTGCGTGCGCGTGTGATTGGATAGATTCTGGGTGGAATTTGTATGCTCTCCTCATGTTTCTGCGGGCTTCCTCCAGATTCTCCGATTTCCTTGCAAAATCCAAAAGGTACTGGTAGGTTAATTGGCTTCTACCAATAAATTAACCCTACTGTGTGTATATGATAGGGAATATTGGGGATTATTCAGAGTTGTTTGCAAATCAAAACAGTTAGCAATTGGGCAAAACCATGTGGGTCATTCCGAGTTGATCGCTCGCTAGCAGTTTGTAGCAGCCGTGCAAACGCTAAGCCGCTGCCCTCTGGGAGTGTATCTTAGCTTAGCAGAAATGCGAACGAAAGGATCACAGAGCGGCAACAAAAAAAAATTGTGCAGTTTCTGAGTAGCTTCAGAGCTACTCAGCGCTTGCGATCTCTTCAGACCATTCAATTCCGGATTTGACGTCACAAACATGCCCTGCGTTCGGCCAGCCACACCTGCGTTTTTCCTGGCACGCCTACGTTTTTTTGAACACTCCCTGAAAACGGTCAGTTGACACCCAGAAACACCCACTTCATGTTAATCACTCTGCAGTCAGCAGTGCAACTGAAAAGCTTCGCTAGACCTTGTGTGAAAGTACATTGGCCGTTGTGAAAGTACGTCGCGCGTGCACCGCATGCGCAGAAGTGCCGGTTTTTACCTTAATCGTAGCGCAGCGAACATTTTCAGCTAGTGATCAACTCGGAATGAACCCCCACGTGCACTGCAGGTAGGGAAGATGTAACATGTGCAGAGAGAGTTAGATTTGGGTGGGTTATAATGTTTCTGTGCATGGTAAATACTGGCTGCTTTATTTTAACACTGCAATTTAGATTTCAGCTTGAACACACCCCACCCAAATCTAACTCTCTCTGCACATGTTACATATGTCCACCCTGCAGTGCAACATTGTTTTGCCCAATTGCTTTTTTGGTTTGCTAACAACTCTGAATAAGCCCCATAGATTGTAAACTCCATCAAGGCAGGGTCTGAACAGAATACGTGTGGGCTAATATAATTGTTAAGAAATAAATTTGTTGCTTTGATTTAAATAATGTTTTCTCTATGGACAAGTTTTCATAACAGCACACCTGGACCCTGCGTGCACCAAAAGGGGGACGGGGCCTCAGTGAAAGGGGACAGAACCTCACAACTCCCCCTACCCCCCCCGTTCTTGTAACTTTGGCGGCGTGCCCGGCACTCTCGAGATGCTATGCAGTGTGTGCTCCCCACAACCCCCCCCCAACACACACACACACACACACACTGGGGGACACTGCGGCCCGTGGGTGGAACAGCTTGACAGTCCCATAAGAAATTACTGTCCCGGGACAGTTGGAGACAAGTTAAAGCATACTTGCCTACCCTCCTAGAACGGCCGGGAGGCTCCCAAAACTCGGGTGGCATTCCCGATCACCCGGAAAAGAGGGCAAGTCTCTCAGAGGCTGCAGCCACCCGCCCACATGCTGCTGCCTTTCTAATGGTGATGAAATCGCACCTGAACTGCCAAAGTGATTACCATGCGATCATGCGATAGATCGCATGGTAATCACGTGATGGGCATGTCACAGCCGAGTGGGAGTGGCCTCCGTCTGCTCCCGGTGGGTGCCCATCGCACGTCGCAAGTGCGATATATAGCACGTGTTTTTAAAAACACATGCGATCGCACTGCGATTCCATAAATATTAAGAGTAGCACATACTATCTTGAGACGTGAGTTTCGACCGGCGTGCCCGCGCATCATGTCGAAAGGTACCTAAAATGTGCATACAATCCTTCCATTTCTCTCACAGATGCGGTCGAAATCGAAAGTTAGCACCGATTATCTGATTATCTCACAAGTGTATGGGCACCGTAATGCTGGGTACACACTGATAGATTTATCTGCAAATCAATGGATCTGCAGATATATCTATAGCCAGATCGGGCAGTGTGTTGTGCATACAAACTGCCCGATCCGTCGTGACTGACGTCGGGCGCATGACCTGCCCAGTTTAGTCGTCAATCACTGCTGGCTGCTGCAGCATGTGTGCGAGCGATCGGCTGACTGCCCGTACACACACACAACGATGTGTGTGCTGCAGGGCCAACGCAATGTGTCTGTGATTGACGGCATTCACAGACATATCGTTGGTACACACTGGCCAATGGGCCAGCGATATATCGGCCAGTGTGTACCCAGCATTACACTCACTGGGGGGAATTCAAGTGTTTGAAAAGTCGGTTGGGTGTCTGTTTTTTTTCCTGTCTATTAGATAGGAAAAAAACAGACACCCAACTGACTTTTCAAACAATTGAGTTCCACCCACTGTGTGCTGCTGTCATCTTCATGACTCCCTCAGAGGAAACAGGAAGTGGCTGGGAACCCTTCCAGCACCACTCTGATTGCACTAGGCGGCTGTCCATCACAGATCATGACCGCAGTCACCCAGCTCCCGATGACGCAATTCTCGCGGAATAAAGTCATCATGACTCCACTAACCGCTTCACAATGCTGGTAATATTAGCATTGTGTAGCGGGACGGGGCTATGATGCTATGATCACGTCTTCACACCCCTCCATACCCACCCACAACGCCACACCCTCCGCAATGTCGACCTGGCTGCCTCCTCCCGGAGGGGTCAGCTAAAAGGTCGTCAAGTATCAGTTAAAGGGGTGGAAGAATAGCAGGCTAGAAGACTATACTGAGAATATATTTATTAACTGATGGTGGTGTTGCCCATGGTAGCCAATCAGACTCTATCATTCTCTAGGATGCAATAGAGAAATGATAACTAGAATCTGATTGGTTGTTATGGGCAACTCCTCCACTTTTCATTTTTAGAAGCTTCAGTAAATCTACCTCCTAATGTTCCTGCTCACCTATATTCGGGCAGGCCAGACATTCACTCCTGGTAGGCTTGCATGTTCACAGATGTTCTCCAGATGATCAATATGTACACGTCCCTGAGTAGCAGGTGTCAGACAATGGGGGATATGTCTCAAACCTCCAAAAGTGGACAGGTGAAGTGGTTTCCCATAGCAACCAATCATGTATTAGATACATGATAACTACAACCTAATTGGTTGCTATGGGCAACTTCTCCTGTCCTCTTTAGAATGTTTTGGATGATCTCCCGCATTTAATGTTATACTTACAATATCTCCGGAGACGTTTGTTACGGGCAGTACTTGTAACAGAAATCGGGAGATATGTATTAAACTTTGGAGAGAGAAAAAGTACCAACCAAGCAGCCATAGTCATTTTGAAAATGCAGTATGTAACATGGCAGCTAGGAGCTGTTTGGTTTGTACTTTGGGGTCTATTCATGAAGCAGTGAAAAGAGAGGAGAAGTGGCCCATGGCAACCAATCAGCTGCTCCGTACAATTGTATAATATGCAAATTATAAATGTAACTTCAATGCTGATTGGTTGCCATGGGCAACTTCTCCACTGGCTCACTTCTCCACACTTTTCACTGCTTCATGAATAGACCCCTTTATCTCTCTCCGTTGTCTGATACATCTCCCACATAATAAGTTATAACTGCCCAAAAATATGCATATCATGGACCTGAGAGAGTCCCAGTAAGGATGGAAGTGTGTTTATTGGAATAGTCCAACAAGAGGAGGTCAGGCCCAGAGTAAGATGCCCAAAAGGTTTCACGTGCGTTTAATATCATGTCTCCATCCTCAAAACAAATTCCAAAAGCACAAACAAAGCTCATTATGACGTAGCTCCGGAGCGGGATATGAAAACAGCCTGTCGCTCACCGTAATCAAAGCAAATCGCAACATTCAGTTTTATATTGTGGACTATAAAAGTCCTCAGGATATTATTCATCTCAGAGAAACATTCGGAAGGACGCAGAGAAGCAGATGAGGGTTATTTTGTTGGCAGGTGCGGTGATAAAAGCCACATGTCACTGGAACCCAAAGTGGTTTACATGCATTATATTGTGAGCTGGGAGGAGGAGGTAAAGGCAATCTCAGCTTTGAGGGCTCTGCTGTCTGCAAGGAAATTACATCCTTAAACCTCACACACAAAACTCTGCAGGAAACTTTCCTAGTCCAGTCAGTCAGACTAAGAGGGGGAAGCAGTGTGGGTGCCTCCTTACTCAGAAGAATTGGAAGACCAGGCGAAAGAGGCTGAGAAACAATAAACTCTCCTGGAAGGAACCGTCTCCTTGGAACTTAAAAAAATACATTTGAAGTGTTTCGGCTGAAAAGAGACCTTTATTTGACGCTTAAGAAAAGGTAACGTGGAAACGTATTCTCTGTAGGTTTATGTGTGTTAATGCGTGTGCTTTGTGTGTGATAGACCTTGATAGACCAGGTTACGCTGTGTGGTCCTTGGGTGGCCAATACCGATCTTTTATTGATTTTAACAATATGTTCTGGGTACTATTGTTTAAGGTCCAGTCTCTGCATTCTCATTCTCTACGAGGTGGCAAAGACAATTCTGCAATATTTCCTATTTCAGTTGTATTGTCTCAGAGCTGATAGAAAACAAGTAGTAGGTGGCAATTTATGAGAAACCTTTTTGGGGAGCAGGGAAGAGGTTTTAGTAGCCATAATGAATGTAGTTTTCCCCACTGGAATACAGCAGAGTTTTGAGCAGTACATTCTCTTGTGTTAGCATAATTGCCAGTTTTACTGAATGGGCTGCAGAGATAGTTGCAGAAGCTTCTGAAGTGTATGAATGGGACAGCTGCAGCGCTCGGTCAGGACCAGCCAGTCTGGATTCTAGTAACCGCTAGCAGAGAAGCCGCAGGATTCCAGTGAGGCTGGACATGTGCGGAGCTTTCTGTTGGGAAAGCAGATGTTGTACAATGATTCTGTGAGATGGATCAGGTTAGGGAGGTCGTAGTGCCATGCAGTTTATGAAGTCAGCAATTCTGATGGGCTTCAGGGACTCATCCACAAGGTTAGGGTTTGCTAAGTCACTGTGCATATGTGGGAATGTTCTTTTTCCTTTGTTGGATGTAGTGTTTATGGAGACCCTTCAGACACTGTTCCTAAGTTCTTCTTCTTCTTCTTCTTCTTATTATTATTCTCTTCCAACTTTTAGACTTTTTAAGTTTCTTTCCAAAAATCATATCCTTAAAAGGGGGGATCAGTATGAAATGCCGGCGGACGGGATCCCGGCTGTCATGATCCCGACAGCGAGATTCCGTCCGCCGTAATGCCGGCAGCGGGGCAAGCGCTAGAAAGCCTCACCACGCTGCGGGCACGGTGGCTCGCTGATCTCGCCTCAGGTTATATTCTCCCTCTATGGGTGTCGTGGACACCCACAGAGGGAGAATAGGCTGTGGTGTCGGTATATTCTGGCGGCAGCATTTCCCTCCTAGTCTGGATCCCAACTAGCGGTGTTTTAACCGCTTCCCCCTTATAATCTACAGTGTTGGGGAGTTATTATTATACAGCTGTCAGCAACCACCACCTCATCTAAGTAGCAGAGAGTAGTATGTACATAGCTTAAAGTAAGTCTAAAGCAGGGTTAGGCAAAATGCGCCTCTGCAGCTATTGCTGTTGTCTGGCAAGGCATGCTGGGACTTGTAGTTCTGCAACATCTAAAGTGCAGAACAAGAATAGTATGCAATAATATGACGCAGAACATATTCTCTGATTATCCAACACAGTACACTAATAGTGGACGGGTATTATGGCAATAACTAGACAAATACTTGTATTTTCTAGACCCTAAACTGCTCACACACTAAAATGTATAGTAACAGTACTTGGCATAGATCTCTGCCATATGTAATGTGTCTATCTGATAAAGGGGGAAGTAACAAAGGCAAATTACTCTGTAATGTGTTTAGAAGGTTTAAGAGAATATTGATTAGGAAATATAATCTATGGGCATCCCTGCACAGTTTAAGAGACGTGATTGGGTTTGATCCCAGAGACGTGATAGGGTTTGGCCCCAGCGGGAGATATCACTGACTGGGAGGTCTGCATTATAGGAGTCACTGCCCCCATTAGTGAAAGCTTCATACCCTACATTGTTCATTTCAGCCCTATAACCACAGCCCAAAACGCTGCCAGGAATCTGCTAACAAAGAAAACAGGAGATTTCACAGCTGCAAAGTCTGAGAAAACTTTCCAATCATTACTCTGTTTGTAACTCAATTCATTTTGACTATGATTAAGTTATTGGATTACCTAGCCAATGCCTGAGACACAAGCTTGTATACAGAGATAGAAAACATACAGGGAAGTGTCAGCAAGTAAACTGTAGTGCGTGGTGACAGCACCACAGCTAAAGGTAAGTCATCTGTGGCTCCAGCCATTGTAGGACTACAAGTTCCAGCATATCATGTTAAACAGTCAAGATTATTTACAAGGATTAAAATTATTTTTACAAACAGTGCAAATACTAGTGTGTGACGTTACGCACCTTTATTTCCACAAAAGTATGCATTTTGCATAGATTATAACAGCAAGACAGTGGCGGGTGATGGGGTGCAAAAAAACGTGGCCTTCTAAAGGGAGTAGTTGCGCAGTTTCCTTGCACGGGCGAGACATTGGAAAACAGGAGTTAATTCAGTAAACAGGACTATGAAGTGTGGTTTTCCCTTTTCTTACACATGATCATGTGACCTGCCCCATACCGGGAAATGTAACATACTGTACACCTATATATGCGTTATATAGTGACATAGGCCCTCATTCCGAGTTGTTCGCTCGCTAGCTACTTTTAGCAGAAATGCAAACACAAAGCCGCCGCCCTCTGGGAGTGTATCTTAGCATAGCAGAATTGCTAACGAAAGATTAGCAATTTCTAACGAAAGATTAGCAATTCTGCTATTATTGGGGGTAATTCCAAGTTGATCGCAGCAGGAAATTTTTTAGCAGTTGGGCAAAACCATGTGCACTGCAGGGGAGGGGGGCAGATATAACATGTGCAGAGAGAGTTAGATTTGGGTGTGGTGAGTTCAATCTGCAAGTGTAAGTGTAAAAATAAAGCAGCCAGTATTTACCCTGCACAGAAATAAAATAACCCACCCAAATCTAACTCTCTCTGCACATGTTATATCTGCCTCCCCTGCAGTGCACATGGTTTTGCCCAACTGCTACAAAATATCCTGCTGCGATCAACTTGGAATTACCCCCATTAGCAGAATTGCTAACGAAAGCAATTTCCTTGCAGTTTCTAAGTAGCTCCAGACCTACTCCTAGATTGCGATCACCTCAGTCCGTTTAGTTCCTGGTTTGAAGTCACAAACACGCCCTGCATTTGGCCAGCCACTCCCCCATTTCTCCAGACACTCCTGCGTTTTTACCTAGCACGCCTGCGTTTTTTAGCACACTCCCTGAAAACGTCCAGTTTCCGCCCAAAAACACCCTCTTCCTGTCAATCACACTACGATCAGCAGAGCGATTGAAAAGCTTTGTTCGCCCGTGAGTAAAATAGCATAGTTTTGTGTAAAATTGCTTAGCGCGTGCGCCCTGCTGTGCATACGCATGCGCAGAACTGCCGGATTTTAGCCTATTAGTAATTCTGCTAAAATTAGCAGCGAGCGAACAACTCGGAATGAGGGCCATAGTGGCAAAAATAAAGAGATAGATCGGAGCAAAAGCATCCCTTATAACCACTGCCACCTTTTAAACAAGGCATTAATCTAGATATGCAGAACCCATGAAGTGTAGGAAGCATATGGCTTTCCGGGGACTGTGAAACTGCAAGTCCCAGCATGTCCTGCCAGCCAGAGGCTCTCGTAAGTCCTGCCCACCAGTGGATTGCAGGACATCCCACCGGCTTTCTGTAGTATAGTGTTGCACACAATTATGATTAGTGATGGATAACAGAACATTCCGCAGGTGTTGTTATCCCGGGACGAGTAGACAGACGTCAGACAAGCACTCCTGATAAGTACAGATGTCACGGTAGAACTGATAGGGAAATAGAATATTGTTCCCAGTCATACATCATTTGCTAAGGTTATATGTAGGGCACTGAGATGTGAGTGTTATCTGTAATGTGTGCAGAAAATAAGCTCCTTTTGGCTTGATGGGACAGAAACTGATATGTACATACGTTCATACACCAGACTTACCTACGTCCCAAAACGTGCGGAAGACTCCTAAATATGGCAAGCTTGGCTGGCCAGAATAGTATTCAACTCTCTTGGATCTCCCTGCATCCAGGGTGCCCACTTTCCGAGTGAAGTGGCAGTCCAGGCGGTCAATGGCATGTCATCCTAGAACCTCCCCACCCCCTGCTTTACAATGATGGTAGTCTTGGCTATCTCTAGTGGGAGCGAGGTCACAATGATGCAATTGTGCCGCCATGCTCCTCGCACTAACCACCTATGCCGTGTCATGGTCCCTGCTGTGTTGGCCTGGCTGTCCGCTCTGGGGGCAAATAACAACGTCTCCTGGGGGCATATACAGCTCTACCAAAGTCCTAAGCGTGCCACAACACCCTCCCTCAAAAAAAACATGCAAGAGATCCTGGATCCTGGAGCTTACATATGCTCTTAGCATTGTGAAGGACAGCTCTTCCGATAAGAGCCGTCCTTCGCGATCCCCGACGTCTCCATGACTTCCGTTTTTCGGACCGCCTGTTATGATTCCCGTACTCCAGACCAGAGGAGATCTTATGGCAGAGGTCTGAGTACTGGAAAGATATACTGGTTGTGGGAGCAGGAGAGCCTAGTAACCCCTGGCGCCCTAACTCCGTTGTCTCGCCCGTGTTATCAGAAATCCCCTGCGAGACTATGGTTGCTTGAGCCCATGGCAGCCGCGTTCGAAGGGCGGATTATGTCTGCCCAACCCCGATGCCCCCTCAGGTCTTAATGGGAGACAAAGGGAAATCCGAGACAGGGTGATAACAAGGGGCCCTCTGACTAAGCAACCAGGCCAGGGGTTACAAGCTAACTAACTAAACCAAAAAGTATGTGCGGACTAGCCGCCAGGGAAAAGGACAACCAAAGATCCACTGATCCGTAACTCCTATCCAGCACCGCTGGATACCAGAGTGGATCAGGGGGAGCGGAATCCTCCGCAAAAGCTCCAGAACACAAAGATACAAAATAATAAACAGTAAGCGGTCAAGCCGCAACACACGGCTACGCCGCGACTCACGAACACCACAGGATGTTAAAGGTGCTCGGTCAGACTCCAGGAACAGATGACAACTTCCGAGTACAGGATCACTGAGGACAGGAACAACCGGATTGAGCAGGACTGGAAACTCTCTGTAACCGACACAGGCAAACAGGAAGCTATCACCGGCGTCTGTGAGAAGTCCAAAGGGTGCTTATAACTGTGAGCTCCCCAATCAGGAGCCAGACTGGGTAATCACAAGTAATGCCGTGCAGCTTGCATACTGCACGGCCAGCACACCATTATACAATTAGAAAAGACCCAGCAACGGGGAACGCGGCCCGAACGTGGCGTCCCCGTTGCTAGGGTCTGAGCGGCTCCGTGCGCCCGGCGTCTAGCGTTGCCAGGGAGCCGGCGGCTGAACGCGCACGGCGTCCCTGGTTGCTAGGCGCCGGGCCGCACCGACGAGCGGACCCCGGCGCCTAACAGTACCCCCCCTTGAGGAGGGGTCAAGGAACCCCTAAAGCCAGGTTTCCGAGGAAATTCTCGAAAAAATGCCCTCTTGAGCTTCGGGGCATGGAGATCCTTATCCAGGACCCAAGACCTTTCTTCTGGACCATAACCTCTCCAATGCACCAAAAAATAAAGCCGACCCCGGGACAACTTGGAATCGAGAACCTTCTCCACCAAGAACTCCTGCTGACCCTGTACAACTATTGGTGATCTCCCCTGAGATATCTTACGAGGAAATCTACTGGACGAAACATATGGTTTCAGCAATGAGCAATGGAAAGTATTTCCGATCCGTAAAGTTTTTGGTAAACGTAACCGGAAAGCAACTGGATTGACTTTTTTGATAATGTGAAATGGTCCAATAAATTTAGGACCCAATCTGGCTGAGGTTTGTCGAAGTTTAATGTTGCGAGTCGACAACCACACCCTATCTCCTACTTTAAAAGTGCACGGCCGCCGGAGCCTGTCAGAAAATCTCTTTTCCTGAAATGCCGCTTTTCTGAGAGCCAGGTGCACTTTTCTCCAAATGAGCCTAAGATGAGAGGTCAAGGTAAGTGAGGAGACAGAGGAATGTTGAAAAAAGGAATTAGCTCTGGGGTGAAAACCAAAAACTGCAAAAAATGGAGACACATTGGTGGAGGAATGACAGGCATTATTGTAAGCGAACTCCGCCAATGGAAGAAACTCAGACCAGTCATTTTGGAGTTTGGCCGAGTACAACCGCAAATATTGTTTTAGTGATTGATTAACTCGCTCAGTCTGCCCGTTGGATTGGGGATGGTAGCCTGACGTTAAAGATAATTTCATCTTCAATGAGACACAAAAAGATTTCCAAAACTGTGCAATGAATTGTGGACCCCGATCGGAAACAATATCAGTGGGTAACCCATGGAGTCTGAAAACATGGCGGAGGAACAAGACTGCCAATCCCTGGGCAGATGGCAATCGGGGAAGAGCAATGAAATGGGCCATTTTACTAAAACGGTCCACTACCACCCATATGACTCGGCATCCGGCTGACAGAGGGAGGTCCACCACAAAATCCATGGAGATATGAGACCATGGCCTAAGAGGAACATTCAAGGGCATAAGCTGACCGATAGGCAAAGAACGGGGAACTTTATGCTGTGCACAGACCTGACACGAAAAAACAAACTCCTTAATGTCTTTGGAAAGACCAGGCCACCATACTGAGCGGGAGACTAATTCCAAAGTCTTAGCGATTCCCGGATGCCCGGCAACTTTGCTATCATGAAACTCCGTCAAAACAGTTGCTCTCAAAAACTCAGGGACAAAAAGACGACCAGCAGGAGTATTTCCAGGAGCCTGATGTTGAAGCAGCTTTAACTGGGTAAATAAATCCTGTGTGAGGCCTGCCCGAATGACTGAAGACGGAAGTATGGGAGTAACAGGACTGTTGTCTTGAACTGGAAGAAAACTGCGTGACAGGGCATCTGCCTTGGTATTCTTGGAACCTGGCCTGAAGGTGATAATGAATTTGAAACGAGTAAAAAATAAAGCCCAACGAGCCTGCCGGGCATTCAGTCGTTTAGCTGATTCAATGTATTGAAGATTTTTGTGATCAGTCAAAACTGAAATGATATGAGTCGCTCCCTCAAGCCAATGCCTCCACTCCTCGAAAGCCCATTTAATAGCCAGCAATTCCCGGTTACCAACATCGTAGTTGGATTCAGCAGAAGAGAATTTCCTGGACATAAAGGCACAAGGGTGTAATTCAAGGGAATCCGGATCCTTCTGAGATAGGATAGCCCCTACTCCAACCTCTGAGGCATCAACCTCAACAATGAAAGGCAATTCTGGGTTGGGGTGTCTGAGGACAGGGGCTGAGACAAAGGCTTGTTTCAAGGCCTGAAAAGATAGCTCGGCTTCACGTGACCAATTGGTAGGATCCGCTCCCTTCTTAGTCAGTGCCACAATGGGAGCAACTAGGTCAGAGAAAGAGTGAATAAATCTTCTATAGTAGTTCGCAAACCCTAAAAAGCGCTGAATTGCTTTTAAGTTGGTGGGTTGCGCCCAACTAAGGATGGCTTGGAGCTTCTTTGGTTCCATACGGAATCCCCGAGGGGAAATAATGTATCCTAAAAAGGATACCTCCGTGACATGAAATTCACACTTCTCCAGCTTGGCATATAGGTGATTTTCACGTAATTTTTTTAGAACCTGACGCACCTGGGTAACATGTTGTTCTACAGAGTCAGAATAAATCAAAATATCGTCTAAGTAGACTACAACGAATTTTCCAAGAAATTCACGGAGCACATCGTTAATGAGATCCTGGAAAACTGCCGGAGCGTTAGACAGGCCGAATGGCATAACCAGATACTCATAGTGGCCTGACTGAGTACTGAATGCCGTTTTCCACTCATCCCCTGACTTGATTCTGATGAGGTTATATGCTCCTCTCAGGTCAATCTTAGAAAAAATCACAGCCGAACGTAGCTGATCAAAGAGGACAGAGATCAGTGGCAGAGGGTAAGTATTTTTTACTGAGATTTTATTCAAGGCTCTAAAGTCAATGCAGGGTCTGAGTGAACCATCCTTCTTCTCTACGAAGAAGAAGCCTGCACTTAAAGGGGATTTAGATGGCCTGATAAATCCTTTCCCTAGGCTTTCTTTAACATACTCATTCATGGCCACAGTTTCAGGTCCGGACAATGCATATAACCTTCCCTTAGGCAAAGTGGCACCAGGAATTAGCTCAATAGCACAATCATAAGGCCTATGGGGAGGCAGAATATCCGCATTGCCCTTGGAAAAAACATCAACAAAATCCTGGTATTCCACAGGAATGGGTGCGGGAATGGCAGCAGCTATTCTGATGGGAAGCGTAATACATTCCTTATTACAGATGGTACCCCATTGTGAGATCTCCCCCGACTGCCAATCAATGATGGGATTATGAAAGGCCAGCCAAGGGTGACCCAGAACCACTGGAACTGCTGGGCAATGGGTGAGGAAAAACTCAATTTTTTCAGAATGCAGAGCTCCTACCGAGAGTAGAACAGGAGGTGTACAGAGAGAAATAACCCCATTGGACAAGGGACTCCCATCTAAACCATGCATGGTGATACACCTACCCAAGGCTAACTGAGGAATACCTAAGGTCTTGGCCCATGTTAAATCCATAAAGTTCCCTGCAGCTCCACTGTCCACAAAAACAGAGACCGAGGAACAGAGGCTGCCAAAGGAAACTTTAGCTGGGACTAACAGTGAATTATTTGAGGAGATAAGCTGCAGACCAAAGTGAACCCCCTCACAATTCACTTGGTCGAGACGTTTCCCGACTTGTTCGGACAACTACGGGCAAAATGTCCCTTACCTCCACAGTATAAACAAAGACCAGAATTTTGCCTTCTGGTTCTTTCTTCAGGAGACAGTTTGGAGAGACCTATCTGCATAGGCTCCTCTATGTCCACAGGGATGGAAAAAACACAAGGAGTTGACCCGACAGATGCTCCTTTTTCAGCCCTCCGCTCTCTGAGCCGACGATCAATCTTAATAGAGAGCTCAATGAGTTTATCGAGAGTCTCAGGAGCGGGATACTGAAGGAGACTGTCTTTTATAGACTCAGATAAGCCGAAGCGAAACTGACTGCGCAGGGCTGGGTCATTCCATCCACAGTCGTTCGACCAACGGCGAAACTCCGTACAATAAATCTCTGCGGGATTCCTACCCTGTCTGAGAGCACGCAACTGACTCTCGGCGGATGCCTCTCTATCAGGGTCGTCATACAATAGCCCTAAAGACTTTAGAAAGGCGTCTACAGAAAATAAAGCCGGATCGTCTGTCTTTAAACCAAAAGCCCAGGTCTGAGGATCCCCCTGAAGCAGAGAAATAATAATTCCAACCCGCTGAGCCTCCGTACCTGAGGAGACTGGTCTCAAACGAAAATAAAGTTTACAAGACTCTTTAAAATTAAAAAACTGTTTTCTATCCCCAGAAAAACGGTCAGGCAGATGCATTTTTGGTTCAGGAATGACCCTCGGGGAAGTCCGTAACAGATCTTCCTGTGACCTCACCCAAAGGGACAGATCCTGAACCATCTGAGTAAGTTCTTGAATCTGGCTAACTAGAAGCTGGCCAGGATTTGGCCCGACACCGGTGGGATTCATGAGGCCGACAAATCTCCCAACTGAACAAGGGAAAAATTAACTCCTGTTTAATTTTAAATTTTAGTCTGGCCGGTGATAATGTTATGATTCCCGTACTCCAGACCAGAGGAGATCTTATGGCAGAGGTCTGAGTACTGGAAAGATATACTGGTTGTGGGAGCAGGAGAGCCTAGTAACCCCTGGCGCCCTAACTCCGTTGTCTCGCCCGTGTTATCAGAAATCCCCTGCGAGACTATGGTTGCTTGAGCCCATGGCAGCCGCGTTCGAAGGGCGGATTATGTCTGCCCAACCCCGATGCCCCCTCAGGTCTTAATGGGAGACAAAGGGAAATCCGAGACAGGGTGATAACAAGGGGCCCTCTGACTAAGCAACCAGGCCAGGGGTTACAAGCTAACTAACTAAACCAAAAAGTATGTGCGGACTAGCCGCCAGGGAAAAGGACAACCAAAGATCCACTGATCCGTAACTCCTATCCAGCACCGCTGGATACCAGAGTGGATCAGGGGGAGCGGAATCCTCCGCAAAAGCTCCAGAACACAAAGATACAAAATAATAAACAGTAAGCGGTCAAGCCGCAACACACGGCTACGCCGCGACTCACGAACACCACAGGATGTTAAAGGTGCTCGGTCAGACTCCAGGAACAGATGACAACTTCCGAGTACTGGAACACTGAGGACAGGAACAACCGGATTGAGCAGGACTGGAAACTCTCTGTAACTGACACAGCAAACAGGAAGCTATCACCGGCGTCTGTGAGAAGTCCAAAGGGTGCTTATAACTGTGAGCTCCCCAATCAGGAGCCAGACTGGGTAATCACAAGTAATGCCGTGCAGCTTGCATGCTGCACGGCCAGCACACCATTATACAATTAGAAAAGACCCAGCAACGGGGAACGCGGCCCGAACGTGGCGTCCCCGTTGCTAGGGTCTGAGCGGCTCCGTGCGCCCGGCGTCTAGCGTTGCCAGGGAGCCGGCGGCTGAACGCGCACGGCGTCCCTGGTTGCTAGGCGCCGGGCCGCACCGACGAGCGGACCCCGGCGCCTAACACCGCCTGTGTCATTCTGCGCATGAGCAGGGTGACGGGGGCGGGCACGAGGCATGCTGGGAGGGATCCCTCACACAGCGCTGCGGAGAGAAGCCCATATAGGCTTCTATGGAGTATCGCCAGCAGAAGCTGGCGAACCCCTTAGTGGCGCCGAACCGGCGTCTGTTGTTTTGTAGATTTGGAAAATGCAGTAAATGGTGGTTTACCGCATTTTATATTTAGTACATCCCGCCCATAGGGCCTAATTCAGACTTGGTCGCACCTCTGCGAATTTGCAGAGGTTTGCGATCGGATAGTCGCTGCCAAGACAGAGTGAAAATCCGCCCTGTGCAAGTCTGCATATGCCGTGCGAAAAGCTTTGCAAATGCCGGTCAGCTGCAAATCCGTTCTCAACTCACTCACCATCAAATGATTTTTCCAGTCTGTGCGTAGGACAGGACTTACTCCTACAGTGCGATAGGATCAGGCTGTTTGGGGCCGGAGCTGACGTCACACACCCACCCTGAAAACGCTAGGGAACGCCTGCATTTTTTCTGACACTCCTAGAAACCAGCCAGTTACCACCCCCAAAAGTTTGCTTCCTGTCAATCAACCTGCGTACACCCAGCGATCAAAAAAAACGCAGGATTTTTTTTGCAGTTTGGCCTCACGCCTGCGCATTACGATTCATACGCATGCGCAGTTGTTCAATAATCAGCCACTGTGCGATTTCTCACAACGGCGATCGGGTCTGAATGAGGCCCTTAATATAGTTATGGACAGGTGGACAAGGCTGGAGCGAACAATCTAATTGGAAACTAACGGCTTGGAAACTCACTCATATTATTCTTACCATTAATGTAAGCCTTTTCTGAAATACATATTTCTACTTACTGTAATATATACAATTTTTTATTTTTTTTTGCCAACTACGTGAATCTGGCAGATGTTGCAAAAGGTGAAGTAAAGTTGTAGACTAAACAAAGTCGCATGAGGAATGCTCGGAACGGATCCATCTATGAAACGTAGGAAGCCAAAGGAAAGGAGTTACATACTGTAGTCTTTCTACTGTGAATTTCAAGTTTGCAGATTTCTCATTAGAAATCTAGATATTTTATTTTTATACTTCAAAGTATTACAGTATACGAGGATAGGGTATGGCTTGGCTGAAATAATGATTTAAAATAACTGATGTGTCATTGTATAGATGAGGTGCTACATTAACAGGTTGAGTCCAGATCCAAGTGGGCTAAAGGACCTTGTCCCACCTCCTGCTCCTCCCCTTACCCTAACCATCCCCTCCCGCTACCTAACCCTAACCTCCCCGGGAGTGCTGGATCATAGTCCCGCAGCCTAACCCTAACCTCTCCCCGCTGCACAACCCTAGCCTCCCCAGTAATGCTGAATCGTAGTCCCGCAGCTTAATCCTAACCTCCGCTGGATCCATCCCCTCATGAGAAGGAGGCGGATCGCACGTCATTATGTTGTGGACACACTCCATAATTATGGAGACACACCCATGGGGCATGGTCGGTCATGCCAAATTATGATGTGGACAAGCCCCGATTGTTATGTAGACACACCCTTGGGCGTGATCATGCCTGATTATGATGTGGACACGGGATGTAGTCATGTGACCGACGCCGGGATCCCGAGCGATTGAAAGCCCAACAGTTGGCATGCCGACTAACAGGGAATATTCCCACTCGTGGGTGTCCACAACACCCATAAAGTGGGAATAGAACCTGTGGCGAGCCTGCTGCGTGGCGAGCGCAGCGTTCCCACAAGGAGCTTTGTTGTGCTCGCCCACCCCCGCCGGCACTCTAAACCTTGGGATCCCGGCGTCGGTATGGGATCCCAAACCTGTGGACCCATACCCAACCCAACCCGTGGACACGGGCCATTGCTACATAGACACACCCTGAGGGGTGTTTTCATGCCCCAATATGTTGTGGAGACACTCCAGTATTACGGAGACACACCTACAGGGCATGGTCATGCCACATGACGAAGTGGACATGCCCCTATTGTTTTATAGGCACATACTGGGGGTGTGGTCATGTCATCCACACTGGGGGAGGATGGGGCTGCCCAGCAGCTCCCGAAAAACCGGGCCAGCGCCCAGCGGGATGAGAATGGGGGCAAGAGACACAGTCACCGCCCCCAAAATATCACACAAAGTGGCATGGTTTAATTGTAAAAGGAGCATGCGAGTGTTTCTCAGAGCAGCACTGGGTGTCACCCACACAAGTGACACCACTGACTATGAGGCTTGCTATTCCATGGAATATCTCCAATATCTGCTGTAGACATTTTTAATACATATGGGGATCCAAATGTATCGTGGCAAACCTCTAAAAAGGACAGAATTCAGAGCTTTTACCATCTATTTCCTTTTTATACAACCGGCCCAATTTATTCATGTTACCAGGCAACAGTAGTGCAGGTAAAGCAACATCTCCCTTCGTATATTGGCTTTAGGGAGCGTACAACATTTTGTTGAAGATAACTTAGCAATAGCCTTTTTTAATGGAAATGTCTAGGTGGATAAACTATGGCACCAAAACAAAGGGCCCATTTATCAACGAGTTTTAGCTATTTAAAACTCGTGTATAATCAATTGGTGTAACAGCCAATCAGCTCTCAATTGTCATTTTTCAAACACATGACAGTTGGTAGCTGATTGGCTGGAGCGCTATTTATCATATGCAATGAGTTTTAAATAGCTAGAGTTTGATAAGAAGAGAAGTAGTTCTTAAACTAATCACTGGGTCATAGAGGCTACCATTTGAACACAATAAAAAGAACACATGCACCCTGCAGGGGATACACATTTCCAGGCGTACTGTATATTGGCCCTCATTCCGAGTTGTTCGCTCGCTAGCTGCTTTTAGCAGCATTGCACACGCTAGGCCGCCGCCCTCTGGGAGTGTATCTTAGCTTAGCAGAATAGCGAACGAAAGATTAGCAGAACTGCTATTACATAATTCTTAGCAGTTTCTGAGTAGCTCCAGACCTACTCACAGATTGCGATCAGCTCAGTCCGTTTAGTTCCTGGTTTGACGTCACAAACACACCCTGCGTTCGGCCAGCCACTCCCCCGTTTCCCCAGCCACTCCTGCGTTTTTACCTGGCACGCCTGCGTTTTTTTAGCACACTCCCGGAAAACGCTCAGTTACCACCCAGAAACGCCCCTTTCCTGTCAATCACTCACCGATCAGCAGTGTGACTGAAAAGCGTCGCACGAACAACAGCAAATCTACTAAGTTTTGTGTTAAATAACTAAGCGCATGCGCTCTGCGTACCATGCACATTTATCAACAAATTGCAGCATAGCGAAAATCAGCAACGAGCGAACAACTCGGAATGACCACCTTTGTGATAAATGAGCGGGTTCGGATGTAACGCCAGAATTAACGCCAGTTCAGTTTTATCCAGATTTTTCATATTGGCTATCCAAAACACGTGACATCCGTGACCCAATAAGATGCTGTTTTGAGAACCGAGTAAATCCGAGTAAAACTGAGTAAAACTGAACCCGTTCATCTCTAGATCAATGCCAATTTCTTGGCCATTTTATTTCCCGCCCAGAGGTGATAACTCTGTCAAAAATCATTGGGCCTAATTCCGTCCTGATCGTAGATGTGCTAAACTTAGCACATCTACGATCAGTCACACAGACATGCGGGGGGACGCCCAGCACAGGGCTAGTCTGCTCCCCTTCCTGCACAAGTACAAAAGCATCACACAGCGGCGATGCTTGTGTACTTGAAGAGTAGCTCCCTACCAGCACAGCTCCTGCACACTGGCAGGGAGCTACTCATCGCTGTGAGGGTTGCAGCGGCTGCGTGGGACATCACGCAGCCGCCGCGGCACGCCTCAGCACGGACCACGCCACTAAAACGGCGGCCAAACGCTGCCAGCCCGCCCCCTCCCACCCAGCGACCGCCTCTGCCTGTCAATCTGATTGACAGGCAGAGGCGATCGCAGGGCTGAGACGGCCACCGGCACATGTGCAGTTCAGACCTGATCGGCTGCTGTGCGAAAACGCACAGCACCGATCAGGTCTGAATTAGGCCCATTGTCCGCACTACCCGGGAAATGCTAATTTCTCTGACGTCCTAAGTGGATGCTGGGACTCCGTAAGGACCATGGGGAATAGCGACTCCGCAGGAGACTGGGCACTACTAAAGAAAGCTTTAGGACTACCTGGTGTGCACTGACTCCTCCCACTATGACCCTCCTCCAGACCTCAGTTAGAATCTTGTGCCCGGCTGAGCTGGATGCACACTAGGGGCTCTCCTGAGCTCCTAGAAAAGAAAGTATATTTTAGGTTTTTTATTTTCAGTGAGATCTGCTGGCAACAGACTCACTGCTACGAGGGACTAAGGGGAGAAGAAGCGAACCTACCTGCTTGCAGCTAGTTTGGGCTTCTTAGGCTACTGGACGCCATTAGCTCCAGAGGGATTGAACACAGGACCCGACCTCGATCGTCCGGTCCCGGAGCCGCGTCGCCGTCCCCCTTACAGAGCCAGAAGCATGAAGATGGTCCTGAAAATCGGCGGCAGAAGACTTCGGTCTTCAACAAGGTAGCGCACAGCACTGCAGCTGTGCGCCATTGCTCCTCATGCACACCTCACACTCCGGTCACTGATGGGTGCAGGGCGCTGGGGGGGGGGGGGGGGGGGGGGCGCCCTGAGCAGCAATATTAACACCTTGGCTGGCAAAATAATCACAATATATAGTCCTAGAGGCTATATATGTGAAAAATACCCCTGCCAGGATCCATAAAAAAGCGGGAGAAAGTCCGCTGAAAAAGGGGCGGGGCTATCTCCCTCAGCACACTGGCGCCATTTTTCCCTCACAGCTCCGCTGGAATTATCGCTCCCAGGCTCTCCCCTGCAGTTTCAAGACTACAAAGGGTAAAAAAGAGAGGGGGGGCACTAAATTTAGGCGCAGCAGTATATATATGAGCAGCTATAAGGGAAAATCACTCAGTTATAGTGTTCATCCCTGTGTTATATAGCGCTCTGGTGTGTGCTGGCATACTCTCTCTCTGTCTCCCCAAAGGGCTTTGTGGGGTCCTGTCCTCTGTCAGAGCATTCCCTGTGTGTGTGCGGTGTGTCGGTACGGCTGTGTCGACATGTTTGAGGAGGAGGCTTATGTGGAAGCAGAGCAGATGCCGATAAATGTGATGTCACCCCCTGCGGGGTCGACACCTGAGTGGATGGTTATGTGGAAGGAATTACGCGACAGTGTCGACTCCTTACATAAAAGGTTTGAGGACATACCAAATATGGGATAGGGCCGGCTTCTCAGCCTGTGCCTGCCCAGGCGTCTCAAAAGCCATCAGGGGCTCTAAAACGCCCGCTACCTCAGATGGCAGACACAGATGTCGACATGGATACTGACTCCAGTGTCGACGACGATGAGACTAATGTAACTTCCAATAGGGCCACACGTTACATGATTGAGGCAATGAAAAATGTGTTGCACATTTCTGATGTTACCCCAGGAACCACAAAAAAGGGTATTATGTTTGGAGAGAGAAAACTACCAGTAGTTTTTCCTCCATCTGAGGAATTAAATGAAGTGTGTGAAGAAGCGTGGGCTTCCCCCGATAAGAAACTGCCAGAGGATAGGTCACGTTGGGAAACATCCCCTAGGGTGGATAAAGCGCTCACACGCTTGTCAAAAAAGGTGGCACTACCGTCTCCGGATACGGCCGCCCTAAAGGAGCCTGCTGATAGGAAGCAGGAGGCTATCCTGAAGTCAGTATATACACACACAGGTATTATACTGAGACCAGCTATTGCTTCAGCATGGATGTGCAGTGCTGCAGCTGCGTGGTCAGATTCCCTGTCGGAAAATATTGATACCCTAGACAGGGACACTATATTGCTAACCGTGGAGCATATTAAAGACGCAGTCTTATACATGAGAGATGCACAGAGGGATATTTGCCGGC